>NC_022010.1:24034736-24047355 GCF_000317375.1 Microtus ochrogaster
CCTGCCTATCTATCTATCTATCTATCTATCTATCTATCTATCTATCTACCTATCTAGTGCCAAAATTCTTCAAGGTTAATGTCTAATATCCTCTTAGTATGTGCCTAGTTTGCATATTGCATAAATTAATGGGAAAAGTGTCTGCCTTTAAGTTCTTAGTATTTTGTGTGTTTTGTACTTGCACAATATAACATCAACCAGAGTAGGAAGGAGATGTGATAGCTAATCTTGATTGTCAAGTTACTGGGATTTAGAATCACCTAAGAGACAGACTATGATTGGACATGTCTTTGAGGACATTTCTGGAGACCTGTAGCTGAGGAAGGAAGACCCACCTTGAATACGGGTGACACCCTGCCATCCATGGGCTGAATTAAAAAGAAACGCAAGCTGAGTGTCAGGATTCATCTCTCTGCTTCCTGACTGTGGATGCCGTGTGAGCAGCTTCCTCATGCTTCTACATGCCATGCCTTCCTAACACGATGGGTTGTGTCCTTGAACCGTGAGCCAAAATAAACTCCTCCTTCCCTGCTTGTTTATGTCAGGCATTTTGTCACAGGAAAAAAGTAACTTCATATGACATCCTGTTCTGGGGTCACCCTATTGGATTCTGGTTTGTGTGTAGGTGCCAATACCAACTTCTCCATATTGATGTTACTGTAGATAATGTAGACATAAAATCAATGGGTATGGCTAATAACTAAGGTGTTGATGTTTAGATCAGCTGTAACTACACCTGTAAGTGTAATAGCAGATCAGAGAATGGTTTCATGCTACAGAGTAGGGTGCTATTTAAATGCTTGGGTAGAATGCTCACACAGCAAGTTACCAGAGTAGACGGATGACCGAAGTGTTGATCTTGTCTTTCTGAGTCTGGCTTATTTTACTTGACACAGGGATTTTTCAATTCAAGCACAACCATGTTCCTGTAAATGACATGTGTGGTGATTTGAACGCGAATGCCCTCTCTAGGCTCATGTGCTTGAATCCTAGGTCCCTAATCGGTAGCGTAGTTTTGGAAGGATTAGCAGGTATGGTCTTCTTGTTAGGAGTTATGTCACTGGGAGTGCTCTTGGGGCTTCAAAGGCCTTCTGCGTGCATAGTGAACTCTCTGCCTTCTGTTGGTGGAGCAAATTTCAGCTGTTGCTCCAGTGCCTTGCCTGCCTGCCTGCCTTACTGACACCATGCTCACTGCCATGATGGTGATAGACACCTATCCCTCAGGAACCCTAAGCCCCCAAATAAAATCTTCCTTCTGTAATTTACCAGAGTTATGGCATTTTGCCATAGCAATAGAAAAGTAACTGATACAATATTATTTCATTTTTCTTTATGGCTCTGTAAAATTCAATTGTGTGTAGGCACTACATATTCTTGTGTGGAATCTAGATATAAAATTACATCTATCTATCTATTGTCTATCTATCCAAATTTTTTCTATCTATATATTATCTATCTATCTATCTATCTATCTATCTATCTATCTATCTATCAATGTACATATGTATATACCTATAAATGTATGTATGTTTGTATGTATGTATCTATCTATTTAAAATTATATGTCTGCCTGCTTATCTGTCTGTCTGTCTGTCTGTCTATCTATTCATCTCTCTCTACAATTGCACCTGCCTATGTGTATTTATATTTGCACGTATCAGTCATGAAATCAGAAAGAAGACCATGAGAGAGATGATGAAGAGATCTTAAGGAAGATGGACCAAGAGAGAATAATTGAGTACCCATGACATGAAAGCAGAAGTGGGGACATCCTGAGGAATGATGGGAACCAGAAAGAGAATTCAGAGAAAATGGGAGAGGGGGCTGAATTAGAACAAAGTACAATGATGTATAAAATATCACCCTAAAACTCATTACTTTGTATGCTGACCTAAAACTAATTTTAAAAAGAATTACTTTTTGTGTGTACCTGGATGTATGTCTGCATAGTTCCCTGCAGAATTCTTTCAGTGCTAGATCCTTTGCAAACTGCTTTGTTAGCCTTTGGAAACCTGGAGGAGATATCATAAGAGAAAACATGTGGAAGGTGGACAATAGACAGGCTGCTACACGTTCTATGTTCTGTTAGAGTCAGAATACTGTGCTGGCTGGTCTCTGTCGCTATGACAAAATTCTTTATCACATCAATCTAAAAGGAGATGGGTTAGGGGGGGATGGTTCAGTCAGTAAACTGCCTACCTCACAAGCATGAAGAACTGACTCAATTTCTAGTAACCCCAGCCATGGAAGTCTAAATTTCTAACCTTCCTGCCTCTACCTCCCAAGTGTTGTGTTAGAAGTGTGCACAAGGATGCTGCCCTAGGGTTTCTATTTCTGTCAAGAGATACCATGACCACAGCAACTCATGAAGAGAAAACATTTAATTGGGCTGACTTACATGTTCAGAGGTTTAGTTCATTATCATCATGGGGCAACATGGTGGCGTGCAGCAGACATGGTGCTGGAGAAGGAGCTGAGAGTCTTCCATCTTGACTTGCAGGCAACAGGAAGTCGTCTGTCTTACTGGGCAATATCTTGAGCATGTATGAATCCCCAAAGCCCACCTCCACAGTGACGCACTTCCTCCAACAAGATATCACCTACTTCACAAAGTCACACCTCTTAATAGTGCCACTCCTTTTGGGAGCCATTTTCTTTCAAACCACAACAAATGCCTTCTTTATGCAATGCTGACGTTAGAACCCCTGGCTTCACGCATGCTGGGCAAGTGCTCTGCCAACGGAGTTGCGTCATCTCCCATTTTTATAGCCAGGAAAAATCACAGACATCACTGGATCCACTCAGCAATCATTGGAAAGAGACAGAAAATAGGATTCATGTTGTGGATGTTAAAATT
Source organism: Microtus ochrogaster (assembly GCF_000317375.1). Lineage (NCBI taxonomy): Eukaryota > Metazoa > Chordata > Mammalia > Rodentia > Cricetidae > Microtus > Microtus ochrogaster. The sequence continues at coordinate 24,037,594 of NC_022010.1, forward strand.
TCAAAACAGAATGCACAGCTGTGAGATTAAAACCATTGCTGTATTTATCTGGTGACACAGATGAGATTCTTTACCCAGACTTTCAATGATCAGGATTTTCTTATTATAAAAATAATGCACATTTTTCTATAGCAAATGTAGTCAGTCATTACTCTTGATTTTCCTTTATGTTTTGTCTTTTGTTCTGCATATCTTGGGAGTTTGATGGAGAAGAAAGGGTCTAGAATTAATGTGTGGCTCAAGTCAATTATTTTTAAGTACAGTAATATCTACAGAATGCAAAAGATTAGACCAGTGGTTCTCAAACTGTGAGTCACGATCCTTTGGACTTGAATGACCCTCTCAAGAGGGTCACATATCAAAAATCCTATATTTACATTACAATTCATAATAGTAGCAAAATCACAGTTATAAAGTAGCAATGAAAGCAATTTTATGGCTGGGGCTCACTACAGCATGAGGAACTGTATTAAAGGGTCGTAGCATTCGAAAGGTTGAGCATCACTGGAGTAGACACACTTATTCTAGATCAAGTAGAATGTGGTAGCTCTCATTGTTCTATAAAAACCTGTGTGTACAAATATAGTCTTCTTCACCTTTATCTTCATGTGTGTATGATACATGTGTGTGTGTGTGTGTGTGTGTGTGTGTATGCATGACCTTTGGCACATATGGACATGTGGAGGTGAGAGGTAATCTCTCAAAAGAGTTCTCACTTGAGGCAAGGTCACCTGTTGCTCCCTTCTGTGTCAACTGGATTGGCTGGTACAGGGAACTTCTGAGAATGATCTTGTCTCTCTGTCTTTGCAGAAAGTCTGGGATGCCAATTGTTCACTCTTATCCAGATTTCCCTGGGTTATGGAAATCCAAATTCAGGTCCTCTGCCTCGCACAGAAGCCCTGTTCTAGCATATGGATCCAGAAAGTCAAAAGGTGTTTTTGTAGATCTACCGGGGAACATTTCCACAGAATCCTACAGATAACAGATGGCTGCACTCCATCACATAAATATGAACTAGCAATCCTTTCCCATTTCTTTAAAAATTGTCCCATATAGCCCTTTTGTGCTTTTTATGGAGAAAGAGATGAGTATGTTTCTTGCCCAAATTCCCTTATTTTAAGCTTGTGAATTGAGCACAGAAAGTTTTCTGAATTGTCTAAGTGAACTTGTTCTCATTAATTAATCACTTAAGTTGGTAATGTTATTTGAGCAACAATAGCCTAGAAGTCCAACACACTGCAGAGAGATGCCTCTTAACATACTAGAGACCAAAGGTATTACACTGCTTGTCAGGTGTAAGTGTGTACTAGTTAATGGTGTTGTGAGCCCTTGTGATATTCAAAGCAAACACATTTACTTAAAGTACCTCATTTAACCTCCACTATAAGCCTCTTGAGCCAAGTGCTATTCTCCTTTTGTAGATGAGTAAATAGAATTCAAGATATGAGCTCATTCTTTCCAAGTCTCTGAAAATGCAAGCAGCAGATCCAGCTCTGAAACCCAGCTCAACAGCTTTGTTCTTTACTATTTCTGCAATAAGTGGCTCTTCTAGGTGCAGCCTGGAATGCTGTCTTGTCTTTGGTAGCAGGATTTTCATGTCATATATCATACCTTCTTCGTGTGTGTGGTGTGCATGGGTGTGTATGTGTGTATATGAGTGCTCTTGCCTGTGAGGACACCTGTAAGGACACCTATTGAGGGCATCTATAAGGACACTTGTGAGGACACCTGTGAGGGCACTCGTAAGGACACCTGTGAGGACACCAATAAGAACACCTGTGAGGACACCTGTAAGGACACCTATTGAGGACACCTGTAAGGACACCTATTGAGGACACCTGTAAGGACACCTATTGAGGACACCTGTAAGGACACCTATTGAGGGCATCTATAAGGACACTTGTGAGGACACCTGTGAGGACACTCGTAAGGACACCTGTGAGGACACTTGTAAGGACATCTGTGAGCCCACCTGTAAGGACACCTGTGAGGACACTTGTGATGACACCTGTGAGAACACTTGTGAGGACACCTGTGATGACCCCTGTAAGGACACCTGTGAGGACACCCATAAGAACACCTGCGAGGACACCTATATGGAAGAGACACCTGTGAGGACACCTGTGGATGTTGAGATTGACATAAGGAGTTCTTCCTCGATCTCTTCCCCAGCTTACTTTTGGAGACAGGGTTTCTCACTGATCTTGAAACTCACCATTGGCTAGAATGATTGGCCAGTGAGTTCCAGGGATCCTCCTATCTCTGCCTCTCAGGACTGGTGTGCACTTCCACGTCTGTCTTTTTACATGGATTTTGAGGATTTGAACTCGGGTCCTCCTGCTTGCATAATAAACACTTTACCCACTGAGCCATTTCCACAGACCTATAATAGCACATTTTAATCTTGAGAAATAAGTTGCTCTCCACTGAGATACTGAGGTTGTGATAAGTGCAGGTCCTGAGAGGAGTAATTTGAGTGCTGGAGCTACAGACATGTGCCACCATGCCCAACTACCAGCTTTATTTCTGTCTGTCTGCCACAAGGTAATGCCAAATCTATCAGATGCTCATTCCTGAGCTACAAACCCAATCAAAACACTATTGCTAATGGCATAGGCAACATCTATCTTCACATCTACAACCAAACAGTAAAGTAAATATCTTAGCTGAATTCTGATGCTTTCCCTGACAGCCACAGAATGTGTATTTTTTTTTTAAAAAAAACTGTACAGTTCATGGTTCTAGAAGCTAAGAGGTCAAAGTATATGGTATCTAGGGAGGGTCTTCTTGTGACACCATATGGCAAGATAGCAGAAGCATGCTGCTGGCTCAGTGCTCCATTTTTGTTAGGAAATCAGTACTATCATCAGGGGAACTGCACCCTCACAACCTCATGAGGTCTTCTAATGACCCCATCTCATCCTAATTGCCTTCCAAAAGCCCCACCCCCAACAGCCATCAATATATAAATGTAGAGGTTGTTTTCAACACTTGGGTTTTGGGATCACACGCTTCAACTCTAGCAGGAAATGGTTGCTGCTATTATCTTGGATCATAATCAAGAACAAAGATAACACAACTGGTGACCAAGATGAGACTCAGTCCCACACCATCTGTCTGTTCATATGACACATTAAAGCCACTTTCTTAGAGCACAGAGGGCTGGATGGAAGAAATTAGCGTCTCAAAATCTTAAGGGTGCCATTAAGATGGCTCAGCAGCTAAAGGCGCTTGCTGCCAAGTTTGAAGGCCTGAGTGCAACCTTGGAACCCACACGGAGTAGAGAACTGAGTTTGGACAGTTGTGCTCTGTGTTCCACATATATGAACACACGCACACACACACACACACACACACACACACACACACACACACGATAAATCTAAAACAATATGGAAGGGCCAGGATGTGGGTTATTGTGTAGATTACTTGCTCAGCATCCTCAGCACTGCATAAAAACCAAGCATGATGATGCACACCCACAGTCTCAGCAGTAGGGAGGTTGGGGCAGGAGGATCAGAAGTTGAAGGTCACCTGTAGCTGTATAGTGAATCTGAGTCTAGCACAGATTACATGAGAGTTTGTCTTTAAACGAGACAAAACTAGAAAAAAGCTACACTTCTTTCATTTCTCTACATAAGCCAAAGCAGTGTGTAGGAGACAAAATAGTCTGTTATAGGATTATATTATAATCGAGTCAGATGCAGGCATTTAAATTATTACACAGTTTGCTCCATTGATAAGAATACTGTAATGATCACTTTCATGTAAAACCTTCTTCATCTCTGACACTTCTATTTCTTTAAGGTACTATTTCCAAAACTATAATGTAGGGGCATGTTTAGCCTATCATCATGATTTTGATTGGGTTCCAGCTCACAGTGATCCTCCTGTTTCAGCCTCACAGGTACTAAGATCACAGCCATGCATGATTAAATATAACTCTGTGTGTTATTTTAAACACCACAGAAATTTTTGAAAAGATTAAACAAGTGGAGATCCACACTGGAAAAAAAACATACAATTATACATTGTTTTATATTTTAGCCACAATTTTTTATCATTCTTGTATCTATGCTAATTTCATTGGCAAAAATATATAGCTTCATATACTATGTTCATGCTGTTCATGGGGCTCTATGCTGTTTCCAAAATTTACTAGTCTGTTTTGGTGATTGATTTGCCCTAAGAAGGCATTTAAATATTAAATATGTTCATCATTTATATGTATAATATATAAATATTATATATGGTTAATATTTTTTTGTGGTTCTGGATATGGAACCTAAGGCTCTGTGTGTAGTAGGCAACCCGTTTATTACAGAGACACATTCCCAGTCTCTCACTGGAGGATTTTAGTCAGGTGATCTACCACTGAGCCATACCCCACATTCTCACTGGGGAATTCCAGACAGGTGCTCTACAGCTGAGCCACACCCCAGAACCTTGCGAGGGGGGAGTCTAGGTAGGGGCTCTGTCATCAAGTCACACCCCAGCCCCTCACTGGGGGATTCTAGGCAGGGGCTCTACCACTGAGCCACACCCCAGCCCCTCACTGGGGGATTCTAGGCAGGTGCCACTGAGCCACAACTCTCGTCACTGTTATAAATTTTTTAGCGGCAGTTTTCATGCCACGTTGAGACTGTGTTAAAGAAGCTTTGATATGTAAGTAAACAGACGGGTAGAAAGCATGCCTGCACCTGCGAGAACAAACATCATTCCTGCTGTTAGCTAAGCTCACCTGATCCTCTGGATTTGATCTGTGTTTATCCGGCTTCCTCCGTGTCCCAGCCCCACCCTCCACTTTCAAGCTGTGACAACTTCTGCTCTAAGCAGGATTAGGAGCATAAACAAATGATAATTGTCTTTCATCTCATCTTCACCTCTCCTCTCTCCCCACCCAGTCTCTTCTTATGCATTAAGTATCATAACACTCGCAGGATGGGTCTATGAACCATCTGCCTTGATGGAAGGAGAGCAGCCGAGGAGAAATCATGTGCAGATTAAAGGCTGTCTCCTCCTGTCACTTAGACAAGCACATCTCTGCTTGGCTCTGCCATACCCAAGCTGGGCAAGTCGACTCTCTGGCCCATTTAAGTTGCATGGAATTAGGATTGTGTGGTTGGACAAATTCCCACAAAAGGACCATCCAGAGCAGTTTTGTACGGATAGCTCAGTGGGATTTTATTTTATTTTATTATTATTATTTTTTTTATTGAGAAAAGGAAAAAAAACCAAGTTTCCGCCTCCTCCCAGCCTCCCACCTCCCTCTCCCTCCTCCCACCCTTCTCCCCCTCCCTCTCCAGTCCAAAGAGCAGTCAGGGTGCCCTGCCCTGTGGTAAGTCTTAGGTCCTCCCCCCTCCGTCCATATCTTGGAAGGTGAACATCCAAACTGGCTAGGCACCCACAAGGCCAGAAAATTAAGTAGGATCAAAACCCCTTGCCATTGTCCTTGGCTTCTCATCAGCCCTCATTGTTCGCCATGTTCAGAGAGTCCAGATTCATCCCGTGCTTTTTCAGTCACAGTCCAGCTGGCCCTGGTGAGCTCCCAGTAGATCAGATCCACTGTCTCAGTGGGTGGGTGCACCCCTCGTGGTCCCGACTTCTTTGCTCAGGTTCTCCCTCCTTCTGCTCCTCACTGGGACCTTGAGAGCTCAGTCCAGTGCTCCAGTGTGGGTCTCTGTCTCTATCTCCATCCATCACCAGGTGAAGGTTCTATGGTGATATGCAAGATATTCGTTAGTATTGCTATAGGATAGGCTCATTACAGGTTCCCTATCCTCAGCTGCCCAAGGAACTAACTGGGGACATCGTCTTGGGCTCCTGGGAGCCACTCTAGGTTCAAGTCTCTTGCCAACCCTAAGGTGGCTCCCTTATCTAAGAATTGTGCTTACGTGCTCCCCTATCCAACCTTACTTTATCCCAATCATCCTTTTTCCCCAAGTTCCCTCCATCCTCCCCTTCTCCCTTTTCTCTCCCCATTTCCCCTTACCCCCATCCCATCCCACCCCCAAGATCCCAATTCTCCCCCCGGCAACTTTGTCTACTTCCCAAAGCCAAAAGGATAACTATATGTTTTTCTTTGGGTTCACCTTCTTACTTAGCTTCTTTAGGTTCGCCAATTGTAGACTCCGTGACCCTTATTTATGGCTAGAAACCAATTATGAGTGAGTACATCCCATGCTCAGTGGGATTTTTAAAAACATAGATTGGAAAAGAAGCTTATGTAGTACATGGAACCTGGGGCGGAAGCTAAAGGTAGTGAAATAAAATCCTTGTTCAAGGGCTGGAAAGATGGACCAGCAGTTAAGAATACACGCCACTCTTGCAGAGGTCCTGAGTTCAGTTTCCGGCATCCAGGCTGGGCGGCGACTCACAGCCACATGTAACTCTAGCTCTGGGGAGTCCAGTGCCCTCTGCCAGTCTCTGCGGAGGCTCGTACTAACCTATACCTATCTCCCTCACAATCGTTTAAAAGCGCAATATAAGTTATTACAAGCTTTTGTTTGGAGCCGACTCTATGCTGAGTGTATTAGGTACTTGTCTTGTTGCTGTGACCCACAAAGCTACTTAAGGGAGGAGGGGCTTATTTCGCCTCACAGTTCATCTGGCGTGGGGATGGTGGTCCAAGAGCGAGGCAAATGACCATGCTGCATCCCATAATCAGGAAGCCGAGAGAGACGAACAGCTAGTGCTCAGATCAGTTTTGCTTTTCATTCCGTTCAGCACCCCAGTCCATAAATTAATGCAGCCTATAATCAGGATAGGTCTTCTCACCCCAATTAACCATTTCTAGAAAACTTCTTACAACCACACATAGATTTGCCTCTCTCTGCCTGTCTGAGGTCTCTACTTTCTGTTCCTCACACTCTCCACAGTGAGGATACTATAGCTTGCAGACACATGGGTTGCGTTAGTTTGGTTTTTTTATTGGTTTGTTTTTTGAGACAGGGTCTCATGTAGTCCAGGCCCACCTCAGACTTGCTGTGTAGCTGAGAATGTAGACTTCAGAGCTCAAAAAATTAAAGATTTGTTTTATTTTTGATTAATTATGTATACATAAGGGTGTCCGTGTTTGGGCATGCTCATGTGGGCTATCCCAAGGAGCACCTGATATGGTTGCTAGGTTTGTCTCTTAGGTGAGTCTTAATCCTATCAAGTAGATGCAAGATTAAACACCACAGTTCCATAGTGAGCCCCTTCTCGAGAACAACAACAAAAAGTAAACTGGTATATATATACTGAGATGGAAAAATATTCATGGTGCCACAGACACTAGACTACGCTTTGTACAAGTCCTCTGTAAGTCACAATACATCGTGGGGACATTATCACTGTGGCTACTGGTGTTGCTGCTTAAGCGAGCCAGGAACTGCTACCCTTAAAGATCATACGTCATGTAAAAATAGCTTTTAAAAAATGCTAGTGGAAAAAAAGTCACATCCAATGGGAGCGGGGCCCTGATGGCAGTCCAAATGGAGAGTGATTTATGATCGTGAGTAGTCAATACTAGTGGGTCCACATCAATTTTATATCTAATTTAAAATTTTGAGCTCTCAATGTGCTCATTAAAGAGTATAATGGATTTACATATTTTAATTATGTTTTATGGATTGTGAACATAATGTAATTAAGAGACTTTTCAGGGGTGTGATTAATGAGCAGGGTGGCCAGACATATGGCGGGAGACACTACAGAGAGTGGACTCAGGGTGAGCAGAGTCCAGACCCACAGCTGACAGCCCTGACCACAGCACTAAAGTCACTGTTCATGGTGATAGAATGGGGGCTTAATGACACTGTGTGGCAGGAGCAAGGCGCTCTGAAGAGCCATGAAGGGCTGGAGTGGGCATGCGCTACTCAGGATCCCCCCTCTCTCTGCCTGTCTAAGATCTCTCCTTTCTGTTCCTCACACTCTCCACAGTGCGGATACTATAGCTTGCAAACACATTGGTTGTATTATTTTGGTTTTTTATTGGTTTGGTTTTTGAGACAGGGTCTCATGTAGTCCAGGCCCACCTCAGACTTGCTATGTAGCTGAGAATGTAGACTTCAGAGCTCAAAAAAAAATTAAAGATTTATTTTATCTTTGATTAATTATGTATATGTATGGGTTCCGTGTTTGGGTATGCTCATGTGGGCTATCGCAAGGAGCACCTGATATGGTTGCTTGTCCTCTAGGTGAGCTGCAAAGTCTATTGTTCTTCTAGCCATGACCTTTCGCTTCTTAGCCTCCTACCTCCGTCTCCCAGGGCCTGGGATCACAAGCTTGTGCCACCATTGGCTGGTGTATTCATCTATTCGTTGCTCCAGGTTTATTTATCTATTCATTGCTCCATTCATTCTTTCACTCCTTCATTCATTCAATTTAAGGCAGAATGGATGAAGACCGAGCTTCAACCATATGCTCTTGGGTCAAATAAGCATTCTATCACTGAGTTACATCCCCAGCCCTTGGGTTTTAGAGAACAAGTCTAGAGCCTGCTGGATTGGAACTCACCATGCCCAGTGACTGCTGGTTTTTATAAATGAAGTGTATTGGAAGAAGCCATGCCCAGTTGTCAGCTTTTGCATGAGGATTCAAAGCTCTTTAAAGACACTAGGCGCTGAGCCTGCTTTAGGCCATCTGTTCTGCTCAAATCCATCTCTGCTAACTTGCTGGCTGTGCCTTTGGATAGGAGTTCAGCACCCCTGCATCCCTTTTCAAAGGGGGATACTGGAGGAAATTCACAGAAAGTGCTTGATCTACTTAGTCATCTGCCCAGCTCTAAACACCCATCTTCTACACAACAGTCCCTGTCTCTCATCTGAGTACTTCCCAAGAGACCACAAGGGCAAGAGGAGTCGAGACAAAGATCCTATTAGTAATCACACCTATCTTTTTTCAATGCTGGGATTGAACCCAAGGCTAAGGGTATCTACTATACCACCGAGCTACATGCCCAGCTCTTTGTTACTTTGTCATAGGGTCTCTCTTTGTGCTCCAAACAGATCAAAGCTTCCTTCATAGACAGTCCAAGTGGTTTCAGACTCATGACTTAATTGTGTCAGTCCCCCAAGTGATAGGATGACAGGCATGCAGCATTATGCCCTGCTCAGAGACCACCAATTTGTGTGTGTGTGTATGTGTGTGTGCATATGTTTTTTATACACAAACAGGTGTGGTGCTGGATATAGTTCTTCAGACACTGTCTACCCTGTTTGTGAATGATTTCTCATTGGCCTTGAACACACCATGTAGACTATGCTGGTTGGCCAGGAAGCCCCAGGATCCACCTGTCTCTGTCTCCCCAGCACTGGAATTATATCACACGCCACCCCACACCTGCCTTTTCACATGGGTTCTGGGGAATTAACCTCAGAATCCTTATATTTTCATAGTAAACCTTTTACCAACTGAGCTATCTCTCCAGTGGCCCCCGTCCCATTTTTAACATGAATTGGAGCCTTTGATTTTTTACAAGTAAAGAATGTGCCTTGGGGTTTATGACAAGGAATTAAAAACAGCAAGAATTTTAATGATGATTTAAGGGTCAAAAAAACCATGCACACAGCAACAGAAGGCAAACACCCAGGAAAGCGTGGCTTCCTCTGTCACTTTCCTTTCCTTCCCTCTCCTTCCCCCGCCTTCTCCCTTTCCCCCTCCAGGATCTTCTAAAGAGGAGACACACCATTCTGAGCTCTCATCTCGCTTTGCTTAGATATCTTTACACTGTATTCCTGTCTGCACGAGGAGGAGGAGGAGGAGGAGGAGGAGGAGGAG
>NC_022010.1:24047455-24105647 GCF_000317375.1 Microtus ochrogaster
GGAAGAGGAGGAGGAGGAGGAGGAGGAGGAGGAGGGTCTGGACCTCCTGGGCCAGGAGATCCCTCTTTACCCACATCCTTGTAACCTGTTCCTGTTCCTCCCCTCTGCCAATGAAGAATCTCTTGTAGTTTCTCTCCTTAGATTTACTGTTGGCCTCGAGGGGGAGCTCAAGACTTCCTCATATTGGCAGCCAGGTTGGAAGGCAGACAGAGAAATCACTGGATGCTCAGCTAGTGTTCTGGGTGGAAGGGTCAGATAATTAAAGAGATGAATGTCAAGGGGAGGGTCAAACCTGGTTTTCCGAAGTCTTTTTCTCAATTAGAGCACTTCATTTTGATTGATGTGACAGAGGCAGGAGGATTGCTGCTAGCTAGAGGCCAATACAGACTACACTGCAAGACCTTATCTTAAACAAGCAAGCAAGCAAGCAAGCAAACAAACAAACATGAAACCACACCAAAATAAAAGTCTTATAGAACATTACTTTGTGGTTGTTGCTAGTTTCATTATGTTTGATGCTAGAGGCACTTAAACTAACTTTTGCAGGCTTGGAAGTCAGTTTGCTTTGCATCCTTCCACCATTTCCCCTTTAGAAAGGCAGGTGACAGCCATAGGACAATGAGCAGCCTGGACAGGTGTTTGGACCACAGGAAATCATTCCCTACTCCTAAAAGCATCTTTTATTTTTCCTTCTTTGAGTTCGTTCACAAAGTAGAGAAGCCCTTGAAAGACAGAAATTGAGTTCTAAAAACAAGCAAGCAAGCAAACAAACAAAAAAAAACAGAGGCCAGAGGGTCTTCCAGGCTCGGACTTTGTTCATTTTTGACTAAAACATCTCTCTGATATGCAAATTATGTGACACAGTTTATCTGGTGGCTGGGCTGACATTTCAGACTAAAGGTCCCAAACAAGTTCCGAGAGCATGGCTCAGTGGTAGAGTACCTGCTTAGAATCTCTCAGTCACGGGCTGGGGTGTGACTCAGTGGTAGAGCACCTGTCTAGAATCCCCTAGTGAGGGGCTGGGGTGTGACTCAGTGGTAGAGCCCCTGCCTAGAATCCCCCAGTGAGGCGCTGGAGTGTGACTCAGTGGTGGAGCCCCTGCCTAGAATCCCCAAGTAAGGGGATGGGGTGTGGCTCAGTGGTAGAGCACCTGCCTAGAATCCTCAGTGAGGTGCTGGAGGAATAGTTCAGCAGTAGACTGCTTGTTGACCATGTAAAAGTCTCTGCATTTGATCTCTGACACTGCAATAATAATGATGATGGTGATGACGACAATGATGATGGTGATGGTGATGATGATGATGGTAGCAATAATAATAAATAAGAGAGGCATTTTGGAAGATACTGACAGTGTTTTGGGAGATCAAAGTGAAAAAAGTCTGGAGCTGTAGGAGAATAGGTAAATGGCTATTATCTATCAACATGGACAGGATAAAAAGCAAATTAGGTTCTCAGGGAAGGGAGAAAGAGGGTTTGCAAATTTGGGCTTACTGTGTTTGCAATGACGCCTACCGCACGGCCAAGTTATGTGTACCTCTCTCTCTATGTGCAGACTGGAGTGCAGGAATCCACTGAGACCAGAAGAGGGAGTCAGAACTGGATCTACACACGTTTGTGAACCACCCGACATTGGTGCTAGGAGTAGAAATGGCTCTTAACTGCTGAATCAACTCTCCAAACTCCATTGCTGCACCTGGTTTGCTTATAAATGCCCGGGAAACAGCTGGATAGGGCCCGATGCTCAAGATACTCTCAGGCAGTGGTTAGGAGGGCAGATTTTAATTTACGATGGTAAAGAAGGGGAGACAAGAATAGGAAGAAGCACCCAGAAAGGGAGGAATAAGAGGGTGCATGGTGAGAGTGATGCTATGATTTTATCAGGACTGTTTCCCAAAAGATTGAGTGTTGAAGGCTTGGTCTCCATCCTGTGGTATTCCCGAGAGGTACTAGGAAGAAGTTAGGTCAGTGGGGGGTGTTCTAGTTTCATCTGGTTGCTGTGATATAACCCTGACTGTAAGCAACTTAGGAGAAAAGGGCTTATTTCAGCTTATTGGTCATAGGCTATCATTGAGGAAGATCAGGGCAAGAGCTGAAGCAGAAACTATAGAGAAACACAGCTTGCAGGCTCCTGCTTAGCTAAGCTTCCTTAGACAGCTCAGGATCATATACCTAGGGAATGGTGTCACTTACAGTGGTTGGGGCCATCCTACCTCAATTAATAATCAAGACCATCTTTCACAGATATGCCCATGGCCAAGCTGTTCTAGGAAGTTCTTCAATTGAAGATTCTCCTGTCAGATATCTTTGGACTGTGTCAAGTTGGCAATCAATGCTAACCAAGGCAGGTGGTGTGCCCTAGCCTTTTCCTGTCTCTTCTCTGTCTTTGTTTTCTGTGAGCTATGGAGGTATGTAGCTTTTTTTTTTTTTATCACATGCTATGGCCATGACGTTTCTGCCTCATACTCAAAAGCATTAGAACCAACTGACCATGAAAACTCTGAAGCCAGGAGCTGAAACCTACCTTTTTTTCTCAAAGTTGTCTTGGGCATTTTGTCACAGGGATAGAAGGGAGCAAGGAGATGTAACCTAAAGACAGAAAGGACTTTAGTGGCTGAGGCTGACCATGCCATTATCTCTTGGGAGGTAAAGACTGTATAGCCACACATTAAGGGATAAATGTGGAATTGCGTGTCTGTCTTAATCAGTGTTCTATTGCTGTGAACAGACACCATGACCACGGCAACTCTTATAAAGGAAAGCATTAAGTTGGGGCTGGCTTACAGTTTCAGAGGTTTAGTCCATTATCATCATGGTGGGAACTTGGTGGCATATAGTGCAGATATATGCTGTAGAACTGAGAGTTCTATATCCAGATCTGCAGACAGCAGGAAGAGAGAGCCAATGGGACTGGCTTGGGCTTTTAAAACCCTAAAGGCCACCCCCAGTGACACACTTTCTCCAACAAGACCACATCTCCTGAACCCTCTCAGGTAGTGTCACTCCCTGATGGCCTAGCATTCAAATATATGAGCCCACGTGGGCCATTCTTAGTCAAACCACCACAGTGTCACATATGTGTGCACGTATGCACGAGTGTGTCCATGTGCATGACGTTATGCGTACTGGCTTGTGGAGGTCAGAAAGAAACCTCAGGTGCCATTCCTCAGGCGTACTGTTTTTGGAGATGGGGTTTCTCATTGGCCTGGGACTCATCCAGTAGCTTAGGCAAGTTGGCCAGTGAACCCCAAGGATCTTCAGTCTCTCCATCCCACCCCTACCCTGAGATTACAAGCGTATACCGTCAATCCAACTCTTCTACATAGGTATGGAGACTTGAATGGTCCTGATGCTTACACAGCAAGTCATTTGCCCCAGCCCTAACTAGGAAATTTTGATAGAGGTGGTTTTTTTTTTTCCCCTTAGGTGGGTCTGGTCAAAGGCTAACATCAAGCATTGCAGAATTCTTAATGGGTATCTTCTATTCTTCCCCCATCAACAAGGATATCCATGAACACGAAAATATCTGGAATTTCAAGTACTTCCTCCTCCAGATAAATTACGAGCAGCAATAGCCTTTCTTGACTAATAAGAAGTCAGAGCAGGATAGTGTTTTCTATTTCTGTCCAGAGGAGACAGAGACAGAGACCCACATTGGAGCACTGGACTGAAATCCCAAGGTCCAAATCAGGAGCAGAAGGAGAGAGAACACGAGCAAGGAACTCAGGACCGCGAGGGGTGCACCCACACACTGAGTCAATGGGGATGTTCTATCGGGAACTCACCAAGGCCAACTGGCCTGGGTCTGAAAAAGCATGGGATAAAACCGGACTCGCTGAACATAGAGGACAATGAGAACTACTGAGAACTCAAAAACAAGGGCACTGGGTTTTGATCCTACTGCACATACTGGCTTTGGGGGAGCCTAGGAGTTTGGATGCTCACCTTACTAGACCTGTGTGGAGGTGGGTGGTCCTTGGACTTCCCACAGGGCAGGGAACCCTGATTGCTTTTCAGGCTGAAGAGGGAGGGAGACTTTGATTGGGGGAGGGGGAGGGAAGTGGAAGGCGGTGGCGGGGAGGAGGCAGAAATCTTAAATAAATAAATAAATAAATAAATAAATAAATAAATAAATAAATGAAGTAAGTCAGAGAAGTGGGAAAGCCTGCTTCCTGGCTTTTCTAAGCATCTGGGATTCTGCTCTCCTATGAGGCCAGCTACTTATTCTCTCCGAGTTTCAATTTCCTTATTTGTAAAACAGCCACAATAATCACATTAAGAGGATGTTTTTGGAGACTTCCATTCTGCACCGTTAATTTTCCTGGAGCCTGGCATGGTTAGGCACTCAATAAATGTTAGCTCTCTCTTCCCCCACCCCCTACCAGCATTTGATTACCATGAATTTGATTACTTTGGCCTGAGCCAACTCCCTTAACAAATGTTTCCACCTTAGATTAAAATTAATTCAAAGACAGGGACCAGCCACACATCCTGTATGGGACTAAGAAAATGGCATTAATTTTGTAAATTAATAAATATGCAAATGGAAGCTTTGTATGGAATCAGCTATATAAGCAGGAAGTAAATTGTGTTGTAAATTATTCACCACCATATGGAACAGATACCCTTGACTTAGCATGCAAGAGAGAGAAAGCTGCCACAGACCCTGCTGTAATGGCTTTGGAGAGTGAATGACATGTTGGTCCCAAGGCAACCCTGGGGTTGTGGCTGCTGAGTCACAGGGCTGTTTCTGGAGTGGCAGCAGAAGCCCTGTGGTGAGCAGGTTGCTCTCCACCCACTGCCCCACTGAGAACCACTGGAGTCAGAATGCCTTGAGGCTAGCAGCAGCCAGATCTCCTGTGAATTGCCCAATTGCTTTGGTCCTACTGCTCAGAGAGGTCCCAGGCTGAGAGGGCTCTCCAGGGCTTCCAGCACCTGGTCTGGTGTAACCAGCAACACTAAGCTTCAAGGCAGGTGTGACTAGCCCAGGGACATAAGAGTTACTGCTAGATTGATTCATCAATCATTCAAAAACAAATAGTTGGAGAGCGGTGCAGGTGTTCCAGACTGTACTAAACAGATGCTGGAGGGCCCAGCCTTCCTGTTAGGACAGCTCAGCCCTAGCATCTAGCGAGCTTTTTAAAAATAGATCCCCATGCTCCCTTCCCCTGGAATTCTGATGGTGAATGATCCATCAGAGACCAGAGAATCTGTTTTCCCATGTCTACCCCCTCCTTATAAGGTCCCAATGACAGACAAAGTATGATTCCACCAAAGTTCAACCTGAGGGAACAAATGAGTGTATTGGTGTTACTTACAGAGCATAGGTGAGCATCGTTGACCCCAAAGCAGATGCACTGCAGAGCTTGTCACCCAGAATGGGGGATGCCTCCCTGATGGAGGAGGGTCATCTGTCTATATGTTACTTTCATTGGTTAGTAAAGAAACTGCCTTGGCCCTTTGATAGGGCAGAAAATTAGGTAGGCCGAATAAACAGAACAGGATGCTGGCAAGAAGGGAAGTGAGTCAGGTGCCATGAAGCTCCGGCCCAAGATGGACGTAAGCTAGAATCCTTCCTGGTAAGCCACCACCTCGTGGTGCTACACAGATTATTACAAATGGGTTAATCAAGATGTGAGAGTTAGCCAATAAGAGGCTAGAACTAACGGGCCAGGCAGTGTTGAAAAGAATACAGTTTATGTGTTGTTATTTCAGGTGTAAAGCTAACCGTGAGGGAGCCGGGTGGGACAAAAAGCAGGCCTGCTCGTCTCATTACTACACCTACCCCATTGTCACATAGGCAGAGTCCCTTTTCAGGTAATATACCCACAGTTTATGTACTCTTCCATCTCTCAGACCCAGAACCCACAGCCATTAGGGCAGAATTGGGTAGGAATTGCTGTAGTGATATTTCATTTGTATTTTAATAAATAAAGCTTGCCTGCAGATCAGCGACTAAAACAGCCACACTGGTCAGCTATACAGACCAGGCAGTGGTGGCACACATCTTTAATCCCAGCAGCCACACTAGTTAGCCGTAGAAACTGGATGAGAGTGGTGCACACCTTTAATCCCAGCGCTAGAGAGGAATATAAGATGGGAGGAGACAGGTCTTAGGCTCGGTCTCATTCTGAGGATTCCTGGAGGCAGAATCGCCAGTTTGGTCTGAGGTAGAGGGAAGAGCCAGTAGCTGGCTGCTCTGTTCTTCTGATCCTCAGGTTGAACCCCAGTATCTGTCCCTGGGTTTTTATTATTTGTGCTACAAATGGCTGGTTGGAGCAGGCGGAATCTCAAATGAGGCTCCAAAGACCCTCCCTATCTCTACCTCTCTGAGGACTGTCAACAGTCCACAGGCATGGGCTTGCTGGTCTGCAGGAGGGAAGAGCTGATCTGATGGCCATGGTTATGGTCTCACTCAGAGGACAGAATTGCATTAATGCTGATGAATACTCAGGGCTGGGAACCATGGCTGAAGAAACATTATTTCTTGTTGGGTCAGGTCTTCAAAGGTCTTAAGACGTAGGGAAGAAACCAGGTGTCTTAGTGACTTTGGTCCACTCCTGTGATCAAAAATCTTCAGGAGGATTTCTTCTGGCTTATGGTTTAATGGGGATCATTTTACCGTGGTGAGGAAGACGTGGGACCTGGCAAGGGAAGGCATGGTGGCAGGAACAGGAGAATGACTGGTCATTGTTTTAAACCTTTATTCAGGAAGCGGAGTGTGAACAGGAAATGGGGCCATGCTATAACAGCTGAAGGCCTGCCCCCCTCCATTGCCCACTTTCTCCAGAGAGGCTCCAATTCCTGTGGGTTCCACAATCTTCTCAAAACACTGCCAGCAGCGAGCCTGTTGGAAACATTGCACCTTCAAATGACACCACTAGGGGCGCTGATGCACATCTGTCTCCTTCGCACCTGGGAAGCAGGAGGAGGCTCATGAGTTTGGGGCCATCATGTGCTCTGTAGTGAGAGCCTATATCCAAAACGAAGCCAAAGGAAGGATGTAGGTGTGAAGACATGGTTAGAATTCTGCACCAAACTGTGGCTTCCTTTCTTCATTGCCTATGAACTTAGTGGCAGAGCAGGAAGTGCGTCCAAAAAAAGAAATGAAGACTGAAAGCGAACTCAATTGATTGGTGAGGCTTCTAGTGGAGGGAAGGGGGCGACTGAGTTGAGGCCAGCTTAGAATAGCAAGTACAGATCAGATACAAAGAGTGGAAAAGGAGACGGTCAAAGTTGGAGGCTCCTCCCTCCCTAGCAGGTAGTATTTAGGGGTGACCTCAGATTGAAGGGTCAGGGAACCCATAAGGGCCTGTCTGGAATGACATTTGAAAACAAACTTTTGGAGACTGGGAAGATAACTTGGTAAAATGCTGCTGCACAAGCGTGAGACCTGAGCTCCATCCTCAGAACCCACACCAAAAACGCGTTGGATATGGTAGCATGCTTGTAATCCCAACGCTGGGGAAGTGGAGACAGGTAGATCACTGGGGCACACTTGCCAGTCAGTCTATCTTACCATGTGAGGTCCAAGCCATTGAGAGACCATCACCGGTTCTAGGCAAGCACTCTACCACTGAGCCACACCCCAGCCCCTCACTGGGGGAATTCTAGGCAGGGGATCTCCCACTGAGTCACATCCCAGCCCCTAACTGGGGGATTCTAGGGAGGAGCTTTCCCACTGATCCACACCCCAGCCCCTCACTGGGGAATTCTAGGCAGGTGCTCTACCACTGAGCCACACCCCAGCCCCTCACTGGGGGATTCTAGGCAGGGGCTCTACCACTGAATCACACTTCCAGTCCCTCATTGGGGGAATTCTGAGCAGGAAATCTCCGCTAAGATATCTCCCCAGATTTTTATTTTATTTTATTTTTGTATGTAATCTAAGCAGCTTTGAATTCATCATGCTCCTGCCCCAGCCTTCCTAGTAGCTGGAATTACAGGTCTGTAGACAGAACCATAATTGGTGGTAACTAGTATTTTATTTAAATAATTGTTGCCCTAGGCCAAAGCTACCTTCATAGTGTGTCCGCTGACTCCAGCTGTTGCTTTTGTCCTCTGAGCCTACCCTGCTTGTTCCACCTGCCATCTGTTCACTCATCCTCTCCAAAGCCTCTGATCCCGCGCCCTCCGCCTCTCATTGCCAAGATAAACATCCCCATGGACCTCCAGGAGCTAGCTGTGTTTGCCATCCCTGGAGATATCTCATTTTACAGCTGGGCAAACACCAGCATGTAAAGTTCATGTCTTAGCAAAGTCATGCCGTTACAGAAATGTCTGGGCAGCAGGTGGCAAAATGGTGTTACTGTCAGAACCATATAGATAATCATGCCTTGCTGCTAATCATTTCCTTTCTAGTTCAAGTTCACAGTTTATTATTTACAAGGGGCGTTCACATGCATTACCTCATCCAGTCTTCCCCGTAACCCTGTGTGGTGTGGTTTCATATAATGGCTCCGAGGTTGTAGAGACGGACAGCATCAAGCTGATCCACTTTGGGGCAGGACTCAGCAGCAGAGTACATTTCTACCCTGTCTCTTTTTAAACTTTTATTTTCATTTTTTTTACCTTATTTACCATTTGTTTTAGCCTTATTACGAAAAGTAGCAAATCTACACACCACACACCAAAATTAACAGTATACAACTCCTCTAACCTTCTGTATCGTCAGTGTAACCATTTGGAATAGAAGCTGTGGGACTTCACACTGGATTTTATATTTTCACTGTCAAATATATTTTATGCACTTATGTGCTACACAAACAAAAAGTCCATGGCAGAGTCATAATTGGGAAAACAATTAGCTTTATATCCTCTTTCATAACTCACGCCCATTACTTGGACTCAGTCCTTCCTCATGCCCCAATATTTAGCCTTCTTGGTTCTCTTTCTACATGTTACATTGTTCCCACATGCACACTTGTTTACACACACACACACACACACACATTTATAATTGGCTAGATCCCACAGATGAGGGAGAACATGTGTTGTTTCTTCTTTCAAAACTTGTGCGATGTTGCTTAATATTTTATCGTCTAAGTCCATCCATTTTCCTGAAAATTTTTTTCTTTAGGTCTGTATGCATTCATTATACAAACATACATACACATACATGCCTACATACATATATACATATTTGTCACCATCCATTTATACATTAGTGGACAGCTAGGTTGATTCCAATCTTTGTTATAGTTAATAAAACAGCAATAATCACGGAGATGCAAATATCTCTACGGTAAGGTGTGGGGTCCTCTCAGCATAGGTCCAGAAGCAAAATAGCAGGGTTATTCTATAATCAGAACACTGGAGCCCCTGTTACCCATCATTACAGATGACAACAAGCAGAGAGAATTAATCTTTACCCTGTGTTTCATTTAGAGAGCTGGTGGGAAGCTGGGAAGACAGAGAAGCATCATTCTGAGCTATCTGACTCCTGCTTCCTGTAGTCAGCTAGCATACTTTATAGGATGTCTTAGATTTGTTTCTGTTGCTGTGATAAAACACCCAGACCACAAGGAACTTCAGGGAGAAAGGGGTTATTTTAGGCCACAATCCCAGGTTGCAGCTCATCTTTGCAGGGAAGTCAAGTCAGGAACGTGAAGTAATTAATTACATGCGTGAATACACATGCTACCACTTAGCTTACTTTCCATGTTCTTCTGCATTTCAGGATCCAAGCTCAGAGAATGGTACCTCCTGCAGTGTGATGGGTCTTCCCATATGAATTAAAATGGTACCAAGACAATCTCCCTTGTTCCCCCAAGGGCCAGCCTGATCCAGACAATCCCTCATTGAGACTCTTCCCAGGCAATTCTAGGTTGCATCAAATTGACAAAACTAGCCATTGCATATGGAACCCAGACAAAAGCAGTGAGTCCTAACAAACTTTGGTCTTGGCCCTCAGCCAGGTGGCCAGCCTTGTCACTGAGATCTTGGAGCTGGTGGATCGTTCCTTGTCACCTCCTACATTGTTTCCTCATCACCATCTAGATAGGAGAGATCCCCACACTCCTAATGACTGAGACTCGTATCCCCTCGTGTCATCAAGGTTACATCCGGGTTTTAGGTTAACTCAGAGCAGTTGCCAGCGTGCTCAGGCTGGATTATGGTGCACGGGTAGATACTTTCCTGCAATCTGAAGTGGGAAAGCGTCATTTTAATATGGAACACAAAAGTGTCCCTCTCCACTCCCCCCACTTCCCCCCCCCACTGTTACATTATAAGGATTCTGATGTTACTAGGCAGTAAGGTGCTCTAGGCTGTTTATAATCTGATGGAACCACCATTGGTCTGTGATTCACCGTGATGTTGAAAGCATGGTGATATTCCTATGTGGAGCACTGCTACATAAAACTGTATGCATATTCCACAATAGACACCCGTATGTATGCCATCAAATGCTGAATGGGTCATAGTTGATTTACTTATCATCTTTGTGTATGGATGGGGGTATCTCTGTGCACTTATGTGTAGAAGGCACAGGATGACCCTAGGTGTCATTCCTCAAGCACCTTCCACTTTTAATTTGACAAGATCTCTCACTGGTCTAGAACTTCACCAAATAGACGAGGCGAGCTGGCTAATGAGCTTCTAGGTATCCTCCCATCCTTGCCTCTCATTTCACCCTTGTGAGATTACTTACCAGCACAAGCTACCACATCAGGCTTTTAATGAGGGTTCCCACTCACACCAAACTCAGGTCCTCACAGTTACAATGTAGGCAGAATTCTCAATCCCACCAGCCAGCTCCCAAATAACCACACAGAGACTTATTATTAATTATAAATGCTTGGCCAATAGCTTAGGCTTTTACTATCTCTTGCATTTTAAATTAACCAACATTTCTTATCTACATTCTTGTACCTTTCCTCAGTAAGGCATCTTCTTTTTTATTTAATTTTTTTTCATTTTACATGCCACCACCAGTTCTTCCCCCCTCTCCTCCCACACCCCACCTCTCCAATTCCAACCCCATCTGCTCCTCAGAGGGGGTAAGGTAAATCTTCCCTTGGGGAGTCAACAAAGTCCGCCATACCAAGTTGAGGCAGGATCAAGCCCCTTCCCACTGCATCAAGGCTGAGCAAGGTATCCCACCATAGGGAATGAACTGCAAAACTCCAGTTCAAGGGCATGCTCTTCTTGCCTCTCTCCATATCTCCTGTCAACCTTATCCCTCTTCATCCCAGAGCTCTCTCCCTGTCTCCAAGTCCCACCTAACTTCTTCCTGCCTAGCTATTGGTCATTTAATATTTATTAAACCAATGAGGGCAACACATCTTTACAGTGTACACAAAGATTATTCCACAAGATTATGAGGCAAACATTTTTACCATCTGAGCCGTTTCCTGTCCCTGTCATCTTAGGTGACACCAGATCCAGCGTCTTCCTTTTCTCATAATATCACCAATCCCGTTGGATCAGCACCAAACTGCTATATATGAACCAACATCTGGTTTCCTCTTCAGCCTCATAGCCGAGGCTCTCTGGGTTTCTTTGTCTTCTACCAAAGACAAAGAGTGCCAAGGAAACGTTTCTCAATATCAGCAGAGGCTTTCCTTGTGTGGCTGGACAGGTACCAGCACCCGCATAAGTGGGTTTGCTTTCTGAGTCCTTTTCTGTGCACAGTGGAATAAGCTTCCAAGAAGGTCTTGCCTGAACCCAATACAGCTGTCCTGCGAATTCTTCTTCCCTTGCCCTCCTGGATAGAGCATCATCTCTTTCTGCTGCTAGGGTCTATGGTTTCATGTCCCAGTCCTGTCTTTTTCATATTCTTCTTTGCTGTTTTGCATACACACACATGTATGTAGGTATGTAAAATTCTTTTGAAAGGGGCCTGGAAAGTGTATATGTGTGTAACAATTTTTCAAATTTTAGGGGTCCTTTACTTTCTCAACAATGCTCTTAATAAACACACACACACACACACAGGCACTGACTCAACTGAGAACCTCTGACCTCCAACACAGCAGCACTTCTTGGTGTCCCTCTATTCCGGCCTCTGGCATACTTGCATCTTTTCTGGAGTTTTCAGCCTGCGCATCCCGCCTGTGTCTAGAGCCGCTTTCAGAGTGTGCCTTGTGTCATGGTCAGGAGTTCTGTAGCATTTACATCTTTCATTGGATGGAGAGATTCCAGAGCTTCCCAGCTAATTATTCCTATGAGTCACTGCTTTGTCATTTGGAAGTTAAGTCCCCGACTTGAATGGTGGCCTTTCATTTGGAAACTTTCCTCTGCCCCGACTCCCTTTTGGTTAATGTACCTGTTTACTCAACTACCTGTTGAAATGCTTCCTGCTGCGTTTTATAAATTACCAGCAGATCCTTGAGATTTACTTTAGTGATTGATTAGAAAAGTCAGCATTGTACGAGAAGGATTAAAAGCAGAAATACAATAGTTGGAATCTACTTAAGAATCTCAAAGCTGTCTTGTCTTCTCTCATTTTATACTGTCATAGTCAAAAGGGGGAAGAAAACTCACATTTCGCACCCCGCACGGTCCATATTATGATGGAAAGAACACAGGGGGAGCTGGGCATGTCCTGCACATCTATAACTCCAGAATTCAGGAGGTTCAGGTGTTCAAAGTCAGCCTGAGCCACATGATACCTTGATTAAAAAATGTTAAAGAATAACCCTGCTTCCTGGCTGATACAAGGAAGAGAAGAAAGAAAAAATAAAGTAAAGAAGGAAAGAAGGTGGAAAAGAAAGGAAAAAGGAAATAAGAAAGGCTGGATGAATGAATGGGGAGGTGAATAAATAGATTGATCCATACATGTATGGAGATATATGTGTATACTCCATATCTACAGCCAAGGATGGACAGAGACACATGTACGTGGTTGAATGGGTATATAGATACATGCACTTATACAAGGATGGATAGATGTATATGTACATGCATTGACAGATAGGGAGTTTGTTGGGGTAATTGGCTTGTGTGACTATGGAAACTGAGAAGTTTAATCCAAGGGTACCTGTCAGTCACAGACCCTGGGGTGCCAACACTATCACTCGAAACAAGCCTGAAAGACTCAGATGTGATTTCAAGTCCGATACCAAATGCCTTTGGATCCCAGGGAGAAGCTGGTATAGGTTCTAGTGTCCCAGTGGCAGGGAGCCTGGAACCCTGATGGTGAAGTTTGGAAGGAACCTCCTCTCTTTGGAAGACTGATTCCAAGGAGAGAGAAAGGAATTCTTTTTGTCCTCTATCCAAGACGCGAGCTGATTGGACAGTGTTCTCCTTGCTGTGGGAAGATTTTCTCCACGTAGTCCTCTGGAGAAACCATCTCATAGGCCACACAGCAACTGATGCTCTTCTACCACTCCCAGAGCTTCTCAGTCCAGCCAAACGGACATCAAATCAGTTGCCACATCACAAACTGCTACTGCGCACTGCTGCGCTACACACGAGCTTCCTTCTTCATTTTCCTGTCCCGAAGGGCTTGCCCTCAATCCTCACATTGCCTGCATCATTCAGCTATCTGCCTCCTCTCCTCCTCCCTCCCACTGTTCGCTACTCCTCCCCCCCCCCTGCATTTTCCAGCTGCAGAGTGTCGGACACCATCCCCACCCCCCACGTTCTTTTCTTTTGAAATCCTTCTGTCGCCCAGGCCACCATCATTTCTCTTCCGACTCACACAGCCGTTGTCTCTATTCCAACCCTGCTCCTCGCAGTCTTCTTAGGTAACTTGGGAAGGATAGCTTCTATTGGTCAGCCATCTGCACCAATGCTTCAGACCCATTCCACGACCTCAGAGAGTCTGTCTCTCTGAATGAGGGAAGGCGAAGGGAGCAGACAATGATGAACCTGGGAGTGGCTTGTGATGTGGGAGGGAGGAGGCGTCATTATCATAGACAAGGGGGGAAGCTGCCAATGCTGCTGTTCGTTCTTGGCAAACGATGCCTGTGACCTTCTCAGAGGACAGCTGCAAA
The DNA here is from genome assembly GCF_000317375.1 of Microtus ochrogaster. NCBI lineage: Eukaryota > Metazoa > Chordata > Mammalia > Rodentia > Cricetidae > Microtus > Microtus ochrogaster. The sequence goes on from NC_022010.1 coordinate 24,061,393, forward strand.
GTCTTCACATATCCTAGTGTTTTTATCTATATTCTTTTTACGTGCATGCGTGTGTGCAGTTGTGTGTTCATGTGTGTACGTGTGTGTGTGTGCATATTATTGGAGGCCTGAGTTCTACCTTGGGTGTTGTTATTTAGGTAATATCCACACTGGTTTTACATTTTATGCAATTCATTATTATTATTGTGTGAGAGCTTATGTACCACAGTACACATGTGGAATTCAAGGACAACTTTGTGAAGTCAGTTCTCTCCTGCCTTTCCATAGGTTCCAGGGAGTGAGCTCGGGTTGCTACGGCTGTCCTTTGCCCACTGAGCCATCTCTTAAGACTCAACTTTGTTTTTTTTGGAGACAAGGTCACTCATGGTCTGGAGCCAAATGGGTTAAACTGGCCATCCAGTGCGTCTGAGCGATCGACCCATTTCTGTGTCCCCAGCACTGGGATCACGAGTAGACACTATCATGTCTAACTTTGTACACAAGTTCTGGGAATCAAACTCAGGTCTCCAAGCTTGTACAACAAGGACTTGCTGACTGAGCCAACTTCTCATCCACCTAACCTAGTACTGAAACCCCAAAGTCCACTTTCAGGATGTAATCCTGAGCCTAGCCTCTTCTTACTGCCTTTGTAACCCCTTCCTGAATTCTCCAGTCATGATAAACTACCACTGTTCTACACACCCACCATCCTTGTTTTTACCTCTTCACAGACCCACCCACGTGACCTCCTATACACTGAGCGACAGTTCAGAGAGCTCTGATGACATCACATATTGGATCTTCTCTGCTTCTGGGTGTCATTCCCTTGAGCAAGAGGGCACAGCGATCACCCAATAAACCTTTGTTCACTGAGAGCCAACAGTGGGCTAGGCCGAAAGGTAAGAGAGAGGCAGCTAAATTCAGTCACCTGCTCCCTCTCAACCTCCTTTAAAAAGCAATGTGTTGTATTCGTTGAAAGTTCTATATACCTATAAATACACAATGGTCATGTCCATCCATCAGCACGACTTTCCAACCTCCCTGTGCCACGGCACCCTTCAGCCTCCCTGCTTCATGTTTCCATTTTTGTATTAAGTTAGTACTGTCATATGAGGCACAGACAATCTACCAGTGGCCACCTCCCCAAAGGAGATGACTACTTCCCTAAGCTGCCAACAGCTGTCAATAGTTCTTCTCTTTGGGGTGGGTCCTTGGCCCCCTTCCCGATCCATGCTGTTGCTGCATCCACATGCAGCAACCACACTGTGTCCAGATGACAAAGTTTCACAGTACTCCCCTCCCCTCATCCACAGACTCTTAGTTCTTTCTGTGCCCTCTTCCAGGAAGTTTCTGAGTCTTGCGTGGGAGGGGAGAGGAGTTGATACAGAAGACTCACCCACTGATGAGCACTCTGAGGTACTTTACCCAGCATTTTGACCAGTTGCGAATCTTTGCATTAATCCCGACCCTGTAACAAAGAAGTTTTTCTGACCCAGTTTGAGAACAACTCAAATCTTCTTGGTCTGTGTCTTCCCTGCTCAGTCTCTGTCCTTGTTTGCTTTTGATGGCTGTGATAAAACACTCTGACCAAAAGCAACCTGGGGAGGAGAGGGTTTATCTCAGCTTACACTTCCAGGTCACAGTCCATTATAGAAGGAAGTCATGGCAGGGGCTCGAACATGAACTGAGGTAGAAATCATAGAGGAATGCCCATGGCTCACTCTTTGACTCTTGGGCAGCTAGCATTATTATTCAGCTCAGACATAGCTATCTAGGGATAGTGATGTCCACAGTGGGCTTGGCCCTTCCACATCAATCATCACTCAAGACATTCCGAAGACATGCCCACAGGTCCTGAAAGGAGCATTCCTCAGCTGATTCTCTCTCCCTGGGTGATGGTTGTGTTGAGTTGACACAAACAAAAACAAAACAAGCAAACAACAGAAGCAACAACAATAACAACAACAAAACTAATCAGCACAGCCTCCTTAACTTCATGTTGTGTGTTATCTTGAATCATGGACTTGAAGGATGGACTTCCATACATTTCTATATTTCCCTATTCCTTTGGTTGGTGTATCCCTTTATCCCTCCACCTCATGCATCAGTTGTTGTTGTTGTTTTTTTTTTTGTGTGGTACCCATGCCTTGTATCCTAATGTATCTCTGATTCTCTAAGCAGTCAGGTCCCATCACAGGTAATACTCAGATCTTCTGCTAGGCAGAGATGCTCTCTGCTTTCAATGTATGTTGCCTGGCAAGTCCATCTACCGAATGAACACACTGAATGAATGAGAACTCATAGCTTTTAATAATTTTTTAGATTATGTGCGTATTGAGTGTATTACGTATGTATACCACAGATATGCCAGTGCCCATGGAGGCCAGAAAAAGGTGCCAGAGTGTCAGATCCCCTGGAACTAGAGTTACATGGGGTGGTGAACCACCTAACATTGGGACTGGAAATCAAACCCGGGTCCAAGAGAAGAGAAGAGCAGCAGGCGCTGTCAGCCACTGTGTCAAATCTTCTGAGAAACAGTTTCTTTTTCTTTATCCCCAAGGGTTCACAGCTCGTGCTTGATAAGCGCAACAACAGTTTCAGAGCCTTTGGATTGGGCACCACCTGATATGGCCTAGTAATTCCTGTCCTCATTCTATGAGGGAATACCTGAAACATGAAACTTAAAGGAGGAAGGCTTCATGTTAACGCAGAGTTCCAGAGTATAGCCAACCATGGCAGGGGAGGCATCCATCAGGACGGGGGAAGCATGGTGGTGGGAATTTGTGTAACAGGTCGCATTTTGTGTACAGTCAGGAAGCAGAGAGAAATGAATGCTGGTACTCTCTTCATTTTTTTTCCTTTTCACTGAGTCTAAGACCCCATCCCATAAAAAGATGCTACCCAAGTTTAGGGTGTGTCTTCTGACCGCAATAAACTCAGTCTAGATAACCTTTGACATCAACTTGACATTTAGGTGGTTCAAGATCCTATCAGGTTTACTAGTAGTCTCAACCATCACAGTAGCTGAAGGTGGGCTGGTCAGTATAATCATGTGGTCTCTTTGATCCATGGGCCAGGTGAGCATGTGCCACTGGGGTGGAATCATTTCATGATGTGTGCTTACTGATGTATAAGATGAATGATGTGGGTGTCATTCAGAGTCTGCAGTGATTAGGAGCACGTCACAAAAATAGGCCTGGGTTCTTGAGGTCCAGGACTCAGGGGGTAGAAAAACATACCCGCGAGAGAAATACAACTGAGCACATCTTCTCTCATAAGACAGTGTCTCTTATACTATTCAGCCGAGAGTTACTGTTTTCTTGCCACCTCCTCCTTCCTCTTATAGATTCTAGAAGGGCAGCAAGCATGTCTAATGTTCCTGTTGTTTTGTTTTTGTACTTTTCTTCCCCCTCATGGATACATCTCTCCTAAAGATTCTGTAGAAAAATCGGCCTGCTTAGAATACGGTGACTGTGAATGTTAGATTGTTGCTGTGTGTGGAGAGACAAAATGATCTTTGGCCATCTTTTGTCCCTTCATTAATTTTTTAAACCCTGGTTTATTTATGTGTTCCATGATATGCGGGTGGAACTCAGAGGACAACTTGTGCCAGTCACTTCTCTCCTTCCACTCTCTGTGTCGTTGAGATCCAACTCAGGTCACCAGGATTGGGGGCATTCACCCTTATCTGATGAGCCATCTCACTTCCCCTCGTTAGTGCCCTTAATAGTCACCTGTCTGGTCAGACCCTTACATCCTTGTGATTTATCAGGTCGAACCTACAGAATCTGTCTGCTAGTTTCTACTAGCAATCTAGTTTGCTGCTAGAATCTGATGCTAATTTCCACCAACCACAAGCTAGGAATGAGATAGCATCTGAAACTCCTAACAATGCTTCCCCTGTTTACTGTAACCCTCCTTTCTGAGGTCCCTGCTGATGCATTTGATTGATGGGAATGTTGATTCCTTTTACACTGTGGCTATGGCAGTTCAAACCATTTACATAGTGGAAGGAAGTAGATCGGACTGCTTCCCTGGTGGAACTCGGGGAAGCCCAGAGAATCCTTACTCCCAGACTGTGGACCCTCAGAATATTCTTCTCCCATCAAATTCCCAGCGGTTGCAGCTGTGGGCGGTCCAGGGCACACCTTTGAGAATTATTGGCTTACAGTGTGCTGTGAGCCCTGAGATCAAGCATCACTGCCTTGAGGCCACTAGAGAACACCATCTTAGAGGAAGCAGTTCGGGCATCGGACACAGACTTGTACATGGATCCTTTCTCTCATTTGCAAGCGAAGAAAGTAACGTGTTGTGTCTACACTTGTAGAGACAGGGCAAGTTGAGGGATGCTGAGGGTTCGATGGGCAGGTGTAATGGCAGGGAGCTCCACAGGGCAGGATCCAGCACGAGAGGGGGATTGGCAGGTGATCCTGGGTCCAGATGGGAAGCCACACTAAAGAATTCAAACTGGATCCTTTGGGTACCAGGCTTTTAATCAGGAGAGTAATGCAATTCCTTCTGCCTAATTGTGTTGTAATTGTTCATTCATTAGAGATAAAAAGGTATTAATCACAAATGATGCCAAGAAACACCCGGGTAGAAGGAACGTGGTGCAAAATAATATTGACAACAGTTTACGGCCTGCCAGCAGGCCTGGACTCCATGGGTATGGGTTTTACTTGCACAGTCTCAGAGACTCCCTTTGCAGCAGGCCTTGCTTTTCTTGGCCCATATTAGACAGGAAAAACCTGAGGTTTAGGGAACAAAGTACAGGGTCAAATGGAAGCCTGAGGATTGGTTTCGTATCTTAGGACCCCCTTCCTCTCTCCATCCTTCCTATTCTTCTTCCTTTCTTTCCTCCCCCTTTGTTTTTCTTTTTTCTTCCCCTTCCCTCTCTTTTCCTCCCCACCTTTCTGTCCCCCTATTTCTTCTTCCTTCCTTATTTCCTCCCTCTTTCTCCCCTCTTCCTTACTTTCTGATTTTATTTTTTTTGAGACAGAGTCTCACCATAAAGCCCAGACTGGTCAGGAACTCAGTATATATCCTAGCTTGACTTCAAACTCCTTGTCCTCCTGCCTCAGCCTCCTGGGTTACTGTTGAAATATGAGTGGCTGGCTGTGTCCTACCACCCGGCTAGCTTTACCCGAAATAATTACACGGAAACTGTATTCTTTTAAACACCGCTTGGCCCATTATATCTAGCCTTTTCTCTGTTAACTCTCGCACCTGGACTAGCCCATTTCTAATAATCTATGTAGCCCAAGAGCTGGCTTACCAGGAATGATCTTAACCTGCGTCTGCCTGGAGTGGGAGAATCATGGCGACTCTCTGACTCAGCTTCTTTCTCCCAGCCTTCCGTTCTGTTTACTCCTCCCACCTATGTTTTAACCTATCAGGGCCAAGCAGTTTCTTTATTGCTTAACCAATGAAATCAACAGATTGATATATGACACTTCCACATCAGGTTACAGGCCTTCACCACCATGCTCAACTTAAATCTCTTTTTCCATTATCATGTCTTGGGTTCCAGGACTGTTTCTCTAAACACCCTTCCACCCAAAACTTGTTGCCTATATCATGGAGGTGTTCCTGCCACATCTGGGGAAGTAGTTCAAGCCCTTCCCGTGTCCCCTTTTCCTGCATGTATCAGTCAGCGCACAAAGGTATAAGGCTGGCAGGCGACACCTCTTCTTATCAGAGCATCTTACTCTTCAAGGTGCGGAAATGTCATCACCAGGGGACCCATGGGATCTATCACTGTCAAACCAGAAGGCTTCTTTTGCTGCCGTTGTTGTCGCCTTTTTATCCATTCTTGCAAACTCAGGGCTTTTCAGATGTTTAAAGCTGATTTCAGATAGCGCGCTACAGATAGCTGACTTAAATCTCAGCAAGACGGGGAGCAAGGTAGCACGCATAAAATAAACCGCGCTGGCTCTTTTCGGGGAGATAAAACATAACTCTCGGTAGGCGCAGCGCCATGAAAGCCCTTGGAGAGAGAGGCGATCTTGTCAGGAATTGTATCTCATTTAGCACCATTGTTTCCCGGGCGCTGCTTTCGAATGAAAGTCATTCATCTTGCTTTTGTTTCCAGTTGCCTTTTATTCTTTCCTCTGCACAGAGATTTCTCTTCCATTAGCAAGAAGTACTTTTTTCCTTTCCCCTTGCCTCGCGAATGCGACTTTCATCTTCCCTGTGTTTATGCCCGGCTCTCAGGGCCCCAGTTCAATGGTTTCTTTTTTCCTTCTGCCAAGTGGCAATTTAGATAATACAGAGAACACCGCTGAGAAATGGATGAAAATATTCTAATGATTCCAATCCTTGCCAGTGTGTGCCTGTGTGTGTGAGAGTGTGTGTAGATGTGAGTGCTTGTGTTTGTGTGAAAATGTGCAGAGGTGAGAGTGTGTGGGGGGTGCACACATGCACAGTGCATCACCACCACTTACAAATTCAGGAAATAATTTTTATTAAGATTTATTTATTTTAAATTACGTGTGTTTTTATGTGTCTATATGCATGTAAGCGCAGGTGCCTGTAAGAGGGCATTGGGCCCTTGGGAGCTGGAGTCATAGGCAGTAATGAGCTGTGTGCTCTGTCTACCTTGATATTTTGAGACAGGGTCTCTCATTGTTCCGGAGCTAACCAAATAGGTAAAGGTGGCTGGCCAGTGAGCTCCAGGCATCCAGTTGTTTCTACCTTCCCAGTGCTGGGGTTATAAGTATGAACAGACACGTCAGTCCTAGGAGATAATACTTGTGAATCTCTACCTGCTACAGAGTGCTGCCAAGTCTGGAAAAGCAGCTGCTGGGTTCTCACTGCTGCAGGAGAGCCGAGCATGCAAGCAAAGAGAAGGCAGTACAAAACGGCTCTAATTATGGCATGCGAGTTACAGAGCAAGATGAGAGATAAAAGATGCCCCGGGGCAAATATCCAGGCTCTGTTCTCTGTATTTGGAGAGAGAAAGGGATTCATAATGGAAATTCATAATTCATTATGAGTTTTATCAGAAGGGTTTCTGCAAAGACAGAGATGAAGTAGCTAATCACTTCTTGTCACCAGGTCCTGTTCTCTTTATTACAGGATCTCCTTTTGGCTTCAAGCACCTTTAGTAAAATTTGAAAGCTCTGGTTTTGTGGCTATGGAACAGATTTCAAAAAGCTGTACTAAGCTAGTGTGTTAAGTAGAAATTTCCTTTGAGGGGAAAAATTACATCCTGGAGGGAGATCCACTAAGTCTTAGGAAACAAACAACACGGGAGTTTCAGGAAGTCACTGAAACTGACCAGATGGACCCTGAATGCGCCTTCACCTTCTTTCTCCAAGGTCACATAAGCGGTTAGGACTGCTGAGGCAAAGAAGAACAGTTCAGTTGCCTGGAAGAGGCAGGCAGACCAGCAGACACCCAGTCTAACCTGTCAAGTAGCCTGCATCTCATGCAGAGCTCCTGTAACAGCCTTTACAGGTCACTGTTAGACTGGGAAAGGCTTGCAGTGATGTATCTGCCTTCTAGTCGTCCCTGGTGCTGTAAGTAACTCCAGTAAGAGCTCATTGGTTCAGTTATTCTGCTCTGTTGCTTGTTCCCTATCTGGGGTAGTAGACATTTATGTAATGTTTCTCTAGGAAGTGTCATATAACAGTTGAGCACAGTGATACAAGCTTATAGTCTCTGCACTCAGACAGAAAAATTCCTGGGGTTTTCTTGCCAGCCAGCCTAGCCTCCTTGGAGAGTTCCTAGACAGAGAGAAGCCCTGTTTTAAAATAAATGAAAACCAAGTGAATGGCACCTGAAGGATGATAGCTGAGGGCATGCTGTGGCTTGTAAGAACGTGTGCACACTCATGAACGTTTTACACATATACACATCCATGCCACATTTGACAGGTTCTTAATTGTTTTTCCCAAGTTGATTGAGGGGTTCTTAAGGGTAAACTTTGTTGATGACATCACAATCTGATCTCAAAAGATCTGCATGCCTAGTCCTTTCTCCTCTGAAGAGAGTCTCATCAGCTGCATTGCATCATGGGAGGTGGCATTATGGCTGCAGCATGGGAAAGGAAGTGATCCCATGGTGAGGCTGGAAGCCAGACAGAGGGGACCAGGAAGAAATCCCTCTGGCTCCTTTACATCAATATTCCCTAGAGCATGTCTAGGGTCTTTGTCTCTTAGTTAAAGAGTTGAAAATAAGGGCTCACACAGGGTTGCAAATACGAGACAACTTTATCCAGGGCAAAATGTGAGTGCAGATTAGAGAGGGATAAATTATCAAGACTGTCAAAGGTCTTCATGAGTGAGGATATCTAAGAGCCTCTGTTATTACCTGGGGCTTCCTTTTATGGGGTCTAAGATAGGAGGAGCTGGTGACTAAGGGGCGTGGTTTGGGTGGTTCTCTATTTTGATTGGTAGATCGGGCCATGCACTCGTTATGCTACTGTGCATGCCCCCTTTCCTTAGTGTGCTTGATTTTAATCCTATGCACAGCCAATGATGCATAGACCTAAGATGATAAATGAGAGGTTTCTCTTAAGAGTTCATAAGGGGACACAATTTTATCTGACTGCTCATGTATCCCAAACCAGTTCAGGCTTCATTAGATCTTCTTCATACCCAGAAGTGTTGGGAATACAGCTGGGTAGAAACCATCTGAATTTGATTTTAACTATGGGTGGAAAAACAAATACCATTGTTCAGAGATGGGCGTGTATGCATCCCAATGCAAGTGAGTGGTCCAGGAGTTCTCTGGTTGCTTTTTTGCATTGTCTGGAGAAGGCTTTGTGTTGAGTGCACTTGCAGGTGGAGGCACTAGGCTGTCAAGTGGATTATTACAAGAGGGTATGTGTGCATAAACCAGAACAAATAGTGTACCAGGACACTAGACTGTCCCCTTGCTTTCCTGCCTTGGTGCTATGAAAGAAGCCAGTCTTCTAAGCCAAGTTGGTCATGATCATGGGAATCTGTTCAAAACTGCTCCAAGGATTGTGTTCTTGGATCCTCATTCTATTCTGTTAGTTCACATGTCTGTCTTCAGAATTTATCCACTATCACCAGTAGAAGGAAGTTCCTCGGAGATTCTTGGGAAAGCTTGTCTAACTCCCCATAGACTGGGCCCATCTGTAGAATGTGACTCAGTGAACTTTCATTGGTGGAGCTGTGTAATTTTTACTGGGGAGATGTGAACAGATGTCCATTTACTCCGGCTAGAGCTCCAAGGACAGAGCAAGGAAGCTGTCCACTCAAGTGAGCCAGCGAGTGTATTGAGGTTACTTACGTGTGTACATGGGTGAGAGGCTCCTCATGGGAACATGACTCAAAGGGTGGCTAAATTAAGTCCAGCTAAACAAGGGTGACTCATGGGAGCAGCATCCCCAGAATTTTCTATGTATCTTGCAGGCAGCTGAACTGCTTGGGGGAGAATCTTCCTATCTCCATCATTGTGACTGCTTTTATGACCTCCGGAAGGGCTTGTGGATCCTGCACATTTTGTTTACTTCCTGAGACTTACACATTTCTTTACTCCCAAATATTAGGGATCCTCCCTTCAGGAAGAAAGGTTTCCGTTAACGGGAAATGGCTACATAGCAGATGTATTGGCTGGTCTGGTTTCTCAGGCTTTCTTAGGCAGCCCAGATGGATTTTCCTGCGTGGTCCTGTTCAGTAGTGGATAGTCTCTCCCTCCTCTTTCTTCAACTTCAGAGAAACTCTGCCTTCCTCCCTCCATCCACACAGATCAGTGTCTGATGAATTGTCACTCTGAGATTGTCTTCCCTTGTTTTCCCTCTAGTTATAATTGGTGTTTACGCTTCTAGCGTTCTCTGGCAGCTGTTCATCCTTCAGTGACCCTTGAGGACCCTTCTACCTGCTTTTTGGAGTTTTCCCTGCTGAACTTGAGCCCACATACCTCATGTTCCCATGAGAACCAAGGAACGCTAAGTCTGCTCTGTCTTAGATTCTCACCAGCCCCATGCAAGGGCCAGCCCGTGCTTTGTTGTGTTTCTGCATCCAGTCTCATCAATAAGGCCTTGGTAATAGCAGGAAGGGAGCTCAGAGGGCAGGACCGCAGCATTACATCACCACATTACCTCCTCAGATGCATTTCCAAGGCTGGCAAACTCAATTAGCTCGATGGTAATAGCTGTACCAGCAGTGGGAAGCTTGCCGCAGAGTTTATCGTCCCGAGGAAGGACACAGGAAGCAAATGACAGTGTTATTCACCAGGCAGAGCCACCAGAAAACACACCACACCCAGATTTGCAGCCCAGTACCAAGGACACTTCCCTTTATCTAAGTGTGAGCTGAACTGTATTTTTTTATTTTTTATATATTTCTTGAGGTTTATTTAACTTTATGTGCATTGGTGTGGAAGTGTCAGATCCCCTGCAACTGGATCTTCAGACAGTTGTGAGCTGCCATGAGGGTGCTGGGAATTGTACCCGGGTCCTCTGGAAGAGCAGTCAGTGCTCTTAACCACTGAGCCATCTCTCCAGTCCCTGAACTTTATTTTGTTTTTTTGGGAGGGGCAGTCTTTCATGTACATGAAACTGGGCTCAAACTTGCTAGGTATCTGAGGCAGCTCTTGATCTTGGGATCTTCCTGATTTCACCCAACAAGAGCTGGGATGATAGCTGTGCACGATGGTCCATCCTGGTTTGCTGCTTTTGGTATGTTTAAGTCTGAATTTAATGTTAGTTAACCGTGCTGTTTATTTGCCCCATCATTTAGGTTTCAACAGCTTTGCTTTCTTTTCTACATTAACCACTTTGAGGTTTTATGAGATTAGAAAAGTCACCTGTGGGTCTGGGAGTGTATTCAGTGATAGAGCACCTGCTTAGAATCCCCCAATGAGGGACTGGGGTGTGGCTCAGTGGTAGAGCACCTGCTTAGAATCCCCCAGGGAGGGACTGGGCTGTGGATCAGAGGTAGAGCCCCTGCCTAGAATCCCCCAGTGAGGGGCTGGGGTGTGGCTCAGTGATAGAGCACCTGCCTAGAATCCCACAGTGAGGAGCTAGGGGTGTGGCTCAGGTGTACATCACTCGTCTAGTGTGTGCAATGTCTTGAGTTGCATTCCTAGAACTGCATCAGAAGAGGCACCTGTTGAAATTCAGCAAGAGATATTATCTCACTCACAATTCTTACATTCATCATTCTTGGGCCTACTAAACTATCAACCAATTCAGTCAGAAGAAAGAAACTTCTCATTCGGGGAAAGTGGTGCACTTAGTGGTTATAGTGTTATGTTAGTGCAGTCTCAACACTAGGGAGACTGAGTCAGGAGGATCACTGTGAGTTTGAGGTCAGTTTGGGTTTCAAAGGGAATTCCAGGTTAGCTTGTAAGGCTTCATCTCAAAAGGCAGCGTCAACAAAACTCCAGGAGACTAGGTGATAGAGAGAGCTTAGGTTCCTAGGAGACAAACTAAGGGGCCACCTAAACGTTGGTGTCATGAAAATGCAAGATACCTGAGAATTGTTCTTGGAATTCAGCTGTCTGCACTTGTAGTTTTTACAGATGAGGCAAATCAGGGACAATAGACATTTAAACGGGGTCTGCTGTTTTGAGTGGATATGCAGACACGCAGAATTATTATGGATAATCCCCAGCTGAGGCTGGGGAGGTAACTCAGCGGGGAAAGGTGCTGCTGTTCAAGATGGAGGAGCCTGAGTTCAATTCCCATAACCCAAACAAAAGCTAGACTTGCGCACATAAAATGTGTGCCTGTAGTCCTAGCATCGCTATGGCAGGATGGGAAATTCTGATAGAAGAAGCCCGAGTCTGTGCAAAAGGATTGCACCAGAGACCCCGCCTTGAACAAGGTGCCAGGAGAGGACCTATACTTGAGGCTGTCCTCTGATTTCCACTTATGCGCCATGGCACACATGTGCCTACACGCACATGCACACACACACACACACACACACACACACACACACACACACACACACACACACTCATATACACCCACACTTGAATCCCCAATCCAGTTTACCCTCAGATTGAAGAAGAGGAGACTTGCAGAGGTCTTGTTAGAATACGTCTAGTCAGCCAGCAGCAATAGTGTGGATATCAAAGTGGCACATAGTAGGCCCTCATGTCCTATCAGTGCATAGTAGGCCCTCATGTTCTATCAGTGCATAGTAGGCCTTCATGTTCAATCGGTGCCAACACTGACAGAAGTTTGCGTTTGTCTGTAGGCTAAATGAGTTTTTTACTCACCAAGATGGCTTCGTATTTTCAGCAGCAAGTTCCTCATTCATAGCACTGGAGGAAGGTTCCGTGCAGCCCTCAAACATCAAATTAGAGGTGTTCACATCCCATGGAAGGAAGGTAAAATCACGCTTCTTTCAAAGTAATCCCGATTTCCTAACTTATCTTTCCTCCCCAAACTCTTTTTCATCCCCTTCTTTTGATAACAAGAGCAGATTCTACAGGGTCCCTTGTTGGCTGTGACAGCACCCGTGTGGCTCTCATTTAGAGCCATATGGATAAGTACTGCGTTCCTAGTAAATCATACATCATGCATTTCCTGAAGACGGATTCTAAGCAGGGCTCATTTGCTGGGTACCCATCTCTTCCCCTTGGGCAGACTGTCTTTCACTTATTGATGGCTGAGGGAAGCCAGCAGGGTGGGGAGGAAACGGAACTCTGATTCCCAAGGAGCATCTACTCCAGTTCCTGAGAATCCCCAGGTAGAATGGGGCATCTGAATGTCCTTTGGGTTGGTGAGATGCCCAGGTCTCTAGTCTGCTTGTTGTGCAGGTGGGAGTCCTGCTGTCCAGCTCTAGAATCCATGTAAAAGAAAGCGTGCTGATGTCTACTTGGGGACAGGACCATCCCCGAGTCCCTAGCCAGCCTCATCAAATCAGTGACCTCAGGGTCACAGTGAGACTTTGTCTCAAAAAACAAGGTAGAGAGTGACTGAGGGAGCCATGTGATGTCAGCTTCTGTCTTTCATTGGCATGTTCACACCTGCTCTGGGTCTCAGTAGATGAAGGATAGCAACAGAGCGGAAAGAAAAAGCGAACGAGATTAGGTGGGTACGTTGAAAGTCAGATAGTTAGATGATAGATAGACAGACAGACAGGTAGATAGATAGATGACAGATGGGTGGATGAATGGATGACTAGAGATAGATAGTAGATAATAACTGGATGGATGGATGGATGGATGGATGGATGGATACATAAATGACATACAGGCAGATGATAGATTGTATATGAATAGGTGTAATGGCTGGTTTTAGATCAACTTGACACAAAGCTAGAGAGGAAAGAGCCTCAGCTGAGAAAATGTCTCTATAAGATCCAGCTGTAAGGCATTTTCTTAATTAGCGATCAATGGGAGAGGGACTGGGATGGCGGTCCTGGAGTCTCTAAGAAGGCAGCTGAGCCAGCCACAGTGAGCAAGCTAGTGAGCAGCACCCTTCCCTGGCCTCTGCATCAGCTCCTGCCTCGAGTTTTCTGCCCTCCTTGAGCTCCTGTGCTGATTTCCTTCGATGATGAACAGTGATAGCGAAGAGTAAGCCAGGTAAACCGTTCCGTTCCAAACTTGCTTTATTGGTTGTGGTGTTTCATAGATGTAACAGAACCCCTGACTAAAACAGTGGGGGCGTGGACAGTGTGTTAGTTACTTTTGTTATTTGTATCACTGTGATCAAATATCTGAGAGGAGCAACTTCAGGAGAGGATTTTCTAATACACACACACACACACACACACAGACACACACACACACACACACACACACACACACATATATATGTCAACTCACTGTTAGAGGAGGGCCAGTTCATCATGGTGGGTTGTGGATGGCAAAGCAAAGAAGCTCCCATCATGACAGTCAAGAATCACAGAAAAGAAGAGAGACAAAGAGGACAAGCTATTACCCTCATGATGCATGCCAATGACTTGCTTCCTACAATTAGGACCCACCTAATGCCAATGATATCACCATATTACCATCCAGTGAGGGATTAATCCATTCATTGCATTGGAGTTTCCAAATTCTAATCCTGTCTGGAAAAAACCACATAAGACACATCATCCTAGGCATCTATATAACCAGTCAAGTTGGTAATGAAGATCAAACCGTAGATGGTTAGATGACTGTATGAATGAATGGGTAGATGGTTAGATAAATAAGGACATGGATAACTTTTCAATCAACTCGTAGAATTGTGACGTACATTGGAATGGTTTATTGGGTTGTAAAGGCTCATGGTACAACACCAGAGGAAAATTTAAGGGACACAGGAAGAAAAAAGAGAATAAACTCTTGAGAATCTTGTTATAGTTGTTAAGAGAAGCTATGATGAGGCCATCATAAGCCATGGAATCCCATATTTCCTTACATGAAACCTTCCTGGGACAGGCTGGCTTTCTATAACCCATTTCTTCCCAAGTCACCTTGTAGACCACAGCATCTAAGGTTTGTGTTTATATTTTGATTTGAGCCTCAGGAGCTGCCCCTGTATGTCCTGTCCCTGCCTCTAAGTGGGCCTTTTGACACTGATGAATTTCTACCCCATTGATTGAGTTTTAGCTTAGAAGTTTATAAATTTATATGTGTTAAGTATTCATCCAGCTACATTTGTTTTGCTATTCTCTGTTCATCCCCTAAGTATGACATGGCAATATCACCTCCTTGGTCCAGTTCTAATTATAACCCTACCAGGTGTCTGGACAAATCTGACTTTAAGGAGTTGATATTTCATCATTGGCTGAAATTTGAAGAACTCAGCCTGCCCCATCTTTCTCCCTTCTGGCTACATCTCCTTTTGACTTGTCATGCCCTCTCAAACCCCAGTTTTCCTGGGAGTTATCAGCTGTTCACCTGCTTTTCAACTCCAGCAGAATGCTCTTTACCAAGACTGTCCACTCCTTCCCCACCAGCGCCAGGCCGTGTAACCCAATGCCTCTCTATTGCCCCTCTCTGTCCAAGCCCACGGAAGAGCATTCTTTCTGATGTCAGCAGCCAACATCTCTTGCAAAAGGATTATGGAGGACTCCACCCTTCCTGCTGAGGTGTATTATGTCTGTTGCAAAACTTATTAACTTGTGAACCCTTTGTGTAACGGATTGTGGGTACACCTGAAACTGTTTCCAAGTGGCAAGAATGCACTTGATTTGTGGAGAGACATTTTACATTTGAGAGAGAAAAAAAAATCCCTTTTCTACACTTCAGTAAATTAAAAGACTGTACTGTTAAATAGCACGGAAACAAAACAAAACAGCTCTTGTGTGTGTGTGTGTGTGTGTGTGTGTGTGTGTGTGTGTGTATACTTTTAAACAACACTGAGACAAATGCACATGGAAGATAATGTCAGAGATACAAGACACACGTGATTTCAGGGAATTAGATGTCCAGGGGAAGCTATTAAGTAATTTATTACTATTTTGTTAGAGATTAGACGTCAAGAGCTCCCCACCAAAGAAGCACGTGTTGAAGGCTGGGTTCCCTGATGGTGGAGTTCTTGAGAGGTGATGGGATCACAAGGGCTTTAATTTCATCAATGGTTTAATCCATTGATGAGTTCCTGGCTGAATGGGCTCTGAAGATGAATTTATGGATGAGATTAGTACCCTCAAGATCCAATTGCCTCTCAATGGCATCACCAGCTGCGGAACCAGCCTCCAATGAGCCTCTGAGGATATTTTATATCCAGTCTGGGATAGGCCATGAGAGGAGCATACCTGTTGTTTTAATTACAATATTCTCACCACGAGATGCTTGGTTGGTCCCGTGTCTCTTAAATTTCTCTCTCTTTCGTGTGAGTGTGTGTGTGTGCGCACACGCGTGTGTGCACACATGCACACATGTGCACATGAGCATGTGAACGCTAAAGGTCAGCCCTAGCCGTTGTTTCTCAGGTTTTAGTCATCTTAGGTTTTTGTTTTGTTTTTGGTTGTTGTTTTGTTTTTGAGACAGGGTTTCTTATTGGCTTGGAGCTTACCAACTGAGCTAGGTTGGTTGGCCCATGAGCTCCAGAGAGTCCTCAATCTCTCCCTCTTCAGTGTTGAAATTATAAGCATGCACCACCGTACCTAATAGACTTTCTATATGGATACGGGAATCAAACTCAGGTCCCTGTGCTTGACAGCAGACACTTTCCCACCCCAACAACCTTCTGAGCCCCGGATGAAAATAGTCTCTGCTTTTTACTCTCGCATGACACTTTGTATGCTTCCCTGCAGTTACACTGTGAAAGTTAGTAGCACACTTGTTTCAGAATTTCAGGGTCTTTTAAGTCAAAGAATATTTCTTTCTCTTTAAAATAATGATTTATTTTATGTGTGTGTATGCCCATATGTGAGTGTGTATATATGTGTGCATATATATTCACATATTTATGAATGATGGAACTGAAGTTACAGGACACACATATACATATATCTGTATATATATGCATACACACATACATACATACATACATACATACATACATATATGTGTGTGTGTCTAATGTCTAAGAAGGCCAGAAAAGGACATTAGATCGCGGAGTTGAAGTATTAAAGTCATAGGCTATTGTGAGTGTCCTGATGTGGGTCCTGGGAACTGAGGGCAGCTGAGGCAGTAGGATTACTATTAGTTTAAATCCAACCTGAGTTCCAGACCAGCATGGGTTATAGAATGAAAGCATGTTTTTTTTTGTTTGTTTGTTTGTTTTATTTTTTTAAACCAAAATTAAGGACTGAGTGTACTGGAATACGTCTGTAACGCCAGCCCCTGCGAAGGTCTGGAGGCACTGTAAGCACAGCTATTGAGAGGGGCTGGAGGCGGGCACAGCCTTAGAGCTCACTCACCAGCCTTTCTAGCCACATTTGCAAGCTATAGGCTCAATGAAAGACCCTATCTCAAAAGCTAAGGTGGAGAGAGCTAGAGGATGCTCTAGCCCAACTTCAACTTCTGACCTACACACACATACACACACACACACTAAGGAAATTGAAGGCAAGAAAAAAGTTCTCAGATGAACCTAATTCACGTTTCAAATACCCTAACATAAATGGTCAATTACGTGAAAATTACCCATGGTGCCTCCGGGTGACAAGCAGAACTATTGAATTTATCGCTGCAGCACGTATTTATGGAGCATCTATTATGTGCAATAAAGCCATCTAATACACCTCAGGGAGTGGATCAGATATGAAATTACTGCATCAAGTTCTGGCACAGTCCAGTGGTCCTGAGTGTCGGGATGTAGACCCCTTTCCTGTTTAGAGGTGGAGCTTTGGGTGAGTGATATTTCTAGGGGATGCCCAGCAAGCAGTGAGACTTATATTAACCAGATATATGCAAGTAGATGATGCGTGCCCCCCTGCATTATGTGCAATCCAGTGTTTTTATAATTCTGATGAACAAACACCATTTTTAATTTGAATTTTTAATGTCATGTGTACAAGGACTTTTTTCCTACATGTACAACTGCTCACCACCAATGTGTCAGGTGCCCTCAGAGGTCAGAAAAAGGGTGTTAGAGCCCCTGGAACTCCAGTTACAGATGGTTGTGAACTGCCATGTGGCTGATGGGAATTGAACTCGGGTCCTACGGGAAAAGCAGCCAGTGCTCTTAACTGCTGAACCATCTCTCTTTTCCCAACAATTGAGTCTTAAACCACATTCAGCCCAAGAAGAATAGAAATTCATCTAGAAAGTGTCTTTTAAAATGTTTCTAGATGGGGTTAAAGTGAATAGTTCAGTGCTTAAGATTGCTTACTGACTTTTTCTTCCTTTTTGGTTTTTTGAGACAGGTTTATGCGTGCACAGTGTGTGTGTGTGTGTGTGTGTGTGTGTGTGTGTGTGTGTGTGTGTGCGGTGGGTACCCTTAGCTGTTCTGGAACCCTCTTTGTAGACCAAGCAGGCTTGAAATCCACCTGCCACTGCCTCTTGAGTGCTAGGATTAAAGGTGTGTGTCACCACTGCCTGGCTTGCTTTCTGCTTTGCAGAGGACCTGAGTTGGGGTCCCCACATCCATGTCAGGTAGCTCACAATTGCCAACATCTCCTGCTCCAGGGGATCACACTCTCTTCTGGACTTATCAGGCACACACACACACACACACACACACACACACACACACACACACAGAGAGAGAGAGAGAGAGAGAGAGAGAGAGAGAGACCTTAAAGTATCTCTAGGAGTACAGGGTGTCTAAGTTTTACTGTGGTAAAGCCTGTGATTGCATTGTTGAGTTTGGTCTTGCATCGAGTGCTAAATATTCTGTGATTATATGAGTGAATGAGTGTGCGTGTGTGTGTGTGTGTATGTGTGTGTGTGTGTAGGGATGGTGTAAGTATGTACAGGTAATGTGAATGTGTGTAGGGGTGTTATATGTATATAGGAGTGGTGTGTATGTGTAGGGGGTAGCCTTTGTGTGGAGGAGTGGTGTGTGTGCATAGGATTGGTGTGTGTACGTAGGGGTGGGGTGTGTGTGGAGAATTAGTGTGTGTGTAGGGGTGGTATGTGCTTAGAGGTGGTATGTGTGTGGATGAACGGTGGGTATGTGTGGTAAATGTGAGTGGCACATAGGTGTGTAATGTAAGTTTATATGTGTATGCATGTGTACACAAGTACTAATAGGTGCCTGAGAGGGTGTTGGGCACCCTGCTCCCCCATCCTCCACATTATCCCATCCAGACAGTCTCTCAGAGAACCTGGAATTAGGTTGTCAGCCAGGAAGCCCTAAGAATCCTCTTATCTCTGCCTCACACAGTCCCGGGGTTCCAGGTATACCTCGCCACACTCAGCGTTTTACACAGATGCTGGGATCAAAGCTCAGGTCCTCGTACTTGCACGAGGAAAGGTTGTATCCACTGGGCCAGCCCTTTTCAATTTCCCACATTTTGTGCTAGAGTGATCCTACTACCGAATGAATCTAATGTTTAAAGAATGGTTTTGGAAGTTCAGGGTGGCCAGAGGGTGACGGTAAGCAAGAGGTCACAGGAGGAGCAGAGAGCTCATAAAGGTGACCGTTCATTTGCTTTCCCCTGCTCCCGACAAAACAGTCCGGGTTATTTCCCCGTGCGCCTTCCAGTCAGGCATGTGACCTCATGATAGCTCCCCTGTGAGGCAAGGCTTTTCTCATTTCCTGGCTCCTAATCTAATAGAAATGGCTAAACTAGTTGGCTGGCTCTGTTCGCAAGAGGAGGAAAATATTCTAAGATCAATCATTGCGTCTGAACTCTCCTTCCTCTGCAAAGCTGTTAATGGGTGGGTGGGTGGACGGGTGTAGAGGGGCTGGTGCGCTGTTGACCCTGGCATGTCTCCTAGCAACTGTTGCTCTACGGTCTGTCTCTTGACTTCTGGTTGAAATCCAATAAAGGTGTAACAATTTCCATAGCCGGGCCAGGATGGTGTTCCTGTGCCGTGTATGCCGCCAGCTGCTTGTCTTCTGTGCTCATTAGAAGTTGTTTTACAACTTGATTCACTGTCTGCCTGCCCGTTGCCAGCCCCAGGATTGGACCTTGGTTTCCAGATTGCCGTCTCCAAATATCTCCTTATTAAAGGCATTTTAAAAATAATATCCTCTCGGAGAGCTGCCCAGAGGGTTTTCAATTTTTTTTTTTTTGAATTTCCACTTATGCCCATGGGATACCCAGTGCAAGTTCCCCCTTGTTAGAATTCATTTGGCAGGAGAAGAGAATCTCGGATGTGGACTTTAAAGCAATTTAGCATCCGTAATGAGGGAGACTGCTCCAGTAGCCCAGCTGTGGGGCGGCGGGAGAGGACTGTCCGGGAGAGGACTGTCCGGGAGAGGACTGGCCGGAAGAGGACTGGTCCGTGGTCCACCTTCAAGCACACACTGCAGATTTTTATCCATATTTGATTGCTTGCAGTGCTAGACCCCAGGAGGTTAAATATGTCTTACCAAGGGCAGACACCATCTCTAGATGATTCAGATAAACGCAGAAAATGGTTTTCCCAGGGGATTGAAGCAAACAGCTCTGCTTCGTTAATACACCTCCATTTCCATGTGTGCAGTCATGACTAAGTGCATATGCATGTGTATCTATGTGGCGATGGGCCATCTTTAGGCATCTTCCCTGGTTGCTATCCATCTTGTTTCCTGGGACAAGCTTTCTACTGAATACTTAGCTCTAAACTGGATATCATTGTCACCCCCACCTACTCGCCGGGGCTCAGGGGACATCACAGAGGAAGAGGTGGAAAGAACGTTGAGAGCCGGATGGGAAGGATGCTGGGACATGTCTTCTGTGTGTGATGTGCCCAATGCACTTAAGAACTCACGGCACTGTGGTTACCTGAACAAGACACACACAAGATCAAGCTGGTCACAATTCCAACATAGGTGAAGCAGGTGCCCTTCGGGCTTCACCCTTTACTGTGCTTTTTGAAGGTATAGCCATTGATTGGTGGATAACACCACACTCATGTATGTATGGGCATCTTTAATCAGGTTTACCAGGCTATTCAAAAGGAGAAGGTAAGACGTGGTATGTTGAGTTGGAGGGGAAATGGGGAAAGATATCATAATTCATTGCATATATTACAAAAGACTCAAGGATAGAGCACAGTTATTAGTTAAAAAAGAGACAGGGTCTCTTGTTGGCCTGGAGTTCACACCTTCTGCTAGACTGGTTGGCCAATGAGCCCCAGGGCTCCTCCTGCCTTTATCTCCCCAGCATTTGGATTTTACAAGTGAATGCCATTGCATCCAGCTCTTGGTATTCGGATTCTGGGGGGTCAAACTCAGGTCCTCATGGTTGGTGACAAGCCCATCTAGAGTAAACCATCTTCCCAGCCCAACCTCTCCATTTTAGGAGCTCCCAGATGCTGCATAGATGCTGCCGTCTTTTCCTTGCTTCCTAGACAGTATTTTTATTAAGATTAAGTTTTAAAGAAAAGAAAATGTGTTTCAGTCGCTGTCACTCAGCTGCTCAGGGTTTGTGAAAAGACCACAAAGAAAGGATGAGATGTATTAGGAATACACACATAGCTTGTAAAGAGTACACACAGGGGTGTGTGTTTGTACATGTGTGTTCCTGTGTGTCCAGGACAGAAGTCAATCTCAGATGTTGTTGTTCTTCAAGTACTATCATCTGGACACATGCTCTCTCAGTGACCTGCAACTCCCCACAGTCTAGCCTGGCTGGCCAGCGAGCACTAGGGATCAGCCTATCACTAGCTCCACAGCTCTGAGACTACTAGGGCCTACCACCACACATGGACTGTTTTACATGGGTTCTGAGGAGCCAACTCAGGTCCTTATGCCTGCACGGAAAGCCCTTAACTGACTGAGCTGTTTGTCTGGTACCCAAATATTTTAAATTAAGATCTGAGACCATAGTAAGGAATGCGAAGGGAAGGCGAACCTGCTTCCCTTACCATTAGTACTGTGACAGAAGCTGCCATGGATTAAGGGTCATAGGAAGGGGTCCCCGGGAGACACTGTCATCCTACTAGTTGCTATGTCTCTATTCTCAATAGGCAGGACCAGGAAAGAAGGACTACAGGATCATCACCTGCGGGTGTCCCGTGTGACTCTGGATAATGCGGGAGCTAGGCATCTATGTCAGCCCTTGCCTGAACTGTGGAGACAGACTCATGTTCTCCCTGCCTCTGTCTGCAGAAATGGACCTTAACTGCTGAACAATCCATCTAGCCCCCTTTGTTTTCATTCCTGTTTTATTGATGCAGGATCAGATGATTTCCAATTTACATAGCCAAGCATACCCATGAACTCCTGCCTCTACCTCTCCGTTGCTGAGATCACCAGCATGTGCCACCACCCACTATTTATGCAGTGGTGGCGATGGAACCAGGTTTTCCTGCATGCTAGACAAACACTCTACCAACTGAACCCCATCCTAGCCTGGGAAGGACAAAGAATTGAGAGAATGATAATTAGACTTTGGATGCGACGTCAGATTAGATTATTTAAAATACTTGGCAAAAAAGCATTCTTTATCACCCCTTGTTTCTTTTGTTTGACCTTTAAAATGATTGGGGGACATTTTCTTGCCTTAGACTGGCCGGAAAGCTTAAGGATGTACTTGGAACTTCATATAATATGAGAGGAGTTGGTGGACAAGAGGAAAGACGACCTTGAGATCAAAGCAGCAGGTGGAATAATCATTGTTTCTATCCATATCAGTCTCGTTAGTGTGTCAACCTGATGCGTACCATTTCTTTTACAAGGTGAGCTTTAGTACAAAAAATATAAAACATAGACAGTTTTGGGAGCTGCAGACATGTCTCAGTGGTTATAGTTCCTTCAGAGAACCCAGGTTTGATTCCTATCACAAGCAAGGTGGCTCACAGTCATATGTAACTTCAGTTCCAGAGGACCAACATCCTCACTGGGGATTCTAGACAGATGCTCTGTAGCTGAGTCATACCTCAGTGTCTTACTGGGGGATTCTAGGCAGGTGCTCTACCACTGAGTTACGTTCTCAGCCCTACAGTTTCTATATATAGGAAAAATGTTTATAACAAAATCATTCCTTCTTTCTGCTGCCTACAAACACTCCCATGAGTCATTGGGTAGATGGAATATTCTAGCTGAACAGAAGGCCTCCTAATTATCAGTCTGCCTGTGTCCCCATGGAACCCCTATAATGCTAAATAACATCGGCAATGTTCTGGTCATAGTGTAACATTCATTGATCTCATTGATTTCCCTAAGAAATAGAACTAAGTCTTACATAACTTACGTACAGCAAACTATCCATATTCATGTTTTCCTTCTCCTAGCCTGGAATTTCTGGAGACACAAAGGCTGCCTAGTTAACCTGAAATGCCGAAGTCCCTGTACTAGAAAGAAACCTCTTTTGGGGAAAAGAGTGTATTTGACTCACTGTTTCCAAAATATAGAGCCCATTGTGGTGGGGACAGCATAACAGGATGTGCATGGGGTCAGCTTAGATCACATTTCACCCACACACAGGAAGCAGAGAAGGGGAACAGGAAGTGGGCTGAAGTTACAAAACCTCAAAGCCTGCTTGAAGTCTACCACTTCCTCTAGCAATGATCTGCCTTTTAAAAATCCCATAATCTCCCCAAACAGACTCATCAGCTAAATACAGAAAGACATGAACCTGTAGGAAACATTCATCTTCAAACACAATTTCTGGCAAGCCCTTACCCACACCTGATGATGTATGTATCACCCTTTCTTCTCTTGGATGTCAAGATGGCCACCGACAACTCATACTGTCTCCAACAGACAAGTGTCTCACGCACGTGGCGAGGTACATCTTTCCCCTTTTGTGGCTTTAGAATGTATATTTAAATTTGCTGACATTCCATCCATCGAGTCTGACCTCCCTGCCTCTGAAATACTTTTAAAGTGATCCTTATGTTTGGTTCCCTTTATTTTGAAATCACATCGCATGTAACCAGTCTGGTTATGAACTCACTACGTAACCAAGAATGATCTTGCACTTTTGATCCTCTATCCCTCATCTCCTGAGTGTTAGCATTCCAGGAGTGTACAACCATGACCAGTGTTGAGTCATTCCTTTATTACAAAACAAAATGGCAGAAGTGAAGCTGTGTAACATTCAGGAAGTGGTCATACAAGGCAACTCCAGTACAAGATTGGACACTTGGAATCTTTGCTCTATGTCCAGGCACTGTGCCAGATCTCAGGTCATATGGGGAAAAGCCACTGTGTTGATTTATCTTTTTTTTTATTGATTTTTATTGAGCTCTACGTATTTCTCTGCTCCCCTCCCTGCCTCTCCCATCCACTTCAGCCCTCTCCCATGATCCCCATGCTCCCAATTTACTCAGGAGATCTTATTTTTTCTACTGCTCATGTAGATTAGATCCATGTATGTCTCTCTTAGGATTCTCATTGTTGTCTAGGTTCTCTGGGATTGTGATTTGTAGGCTGATTTTCTTTGCTTTATGTTTAAAAACCACTTATAAGTGAGTACATATGATAATTGTCTTTCTGGGTCTGGGTACCTCACTCAGTATGATGCTTTCTACCCTAGCTCCATCTATTTGCCTGCAAATTTCAAGATGTCATTATTTTTCTCTGCTATGCAGTACTCCATTGTGTAATGTACCATTCATTCTTTGGTCAAGAGGCATTTAGGTTGTTTGCAGGTTCTGGGTGTGACAAACAATGCTGCTATAAACATAGTTGAGCACATGTCCTTGTAATACGATTGAGCATCCTTTGGATATATACCCAAAAATGGTATTGCTGGATCTTGAGGAAGGTTGTTTCCTGATTTTCTGAGAAATCGCCACACTGACATCCGAAGGGGCTGTACCAGCTTGCACTCCCACCAGCAATGCAGAAGTGTTCCCTTTACCCCACAACCTCTCCAGCATAAATTGTCATCAGTGTTTTTGATCTTGGCCATTCTTACAGGTGTAAGATGGAATCTCAGAGTTGTTTTGATTTTCATTTCTCTGATGACTAAGGATGTTGAACATTTCCTTAAGTATCTTTCAGACATTTTAGATTCCTCTGTTGAGAGTTCTCTGTTTAGGTCTGTACTCCACTTTTTTATTGGATTATTTGTTCTTTTGATGACCAATTTTTTGAGTTCTTTGTATATTTTGGAGATCAGACATCTGTCTGATGTGGGGTTGGTGATGGTCTTTTCCCATTCTGTAGGCTGCTGTTTTGTCTTGTTGACCATGTCCTTTGCTTTACAGAAGCTTTTCAGTTTCCCATTTATTAATTGTTTCTCTCAGTGTCTGTGCTAATGAGGTTATATTTAGGAAGTGGTCTCCTGTGCCCATACATTGAAGACTACTTCCCACTTTCTCTTCTATGAGGTACTGTGTGGTTGACGTTATGTTGAGGTCTTTGATCCATTTGGACTTGAGGTTTTGCATGGTGATAGATATGGATCTATTTTCATTGTTCTGCATGTTGATATCAAGTTATGTCAGCACCATTTGTTATATATGCCTTCTTTTTTCCGTTTGATATCTTTTGCTTCTTTGTCAGATGTCAAGTGCTCAAAAGTGTGTGGATTAATATCTGGGTCCTCGATTCAGTTCCATTGGTCCTCTTGTTTGTTTTATGCCAATACCAGACTGTTTTCTGTACTGTAGCTCTATAGTAGAGTTTGAAGTCAGGGATTGTGTTGCCTTCAGAAGTTCTTTTATTGTACAGGATTGCTTTGGCTATCCTGGGTTCTTTGCTTTTCCATATGAAGTTGAGTACTGTTCTTTCAAGGTCTGTGAAGAATTTTGCTAGGATTTTGATGGGCATTGTGTTGAATCTGTAGATTGCTTTTGGTAAGATTGCCATTTTTACTATGTTACTTCTACCTACCCAAGAGCATGTGAAATCTTTCCACTTTCTTGTGTCTTCTTCAATTTCTTTCTTCAAAGATTTAAGTTCTTGTTATGCAAGTCTTCTACTTGTTTGGTTAGAGTTACTCCAAGATACTTTATGCTATTTGTGGCTATTGTGAGGGGTGATATTTCTCTGATTTCTTTCTTGGCCCATTTATCATCTGTGTACAGGAGGGCTACTGATTTTTTTTTTAGTTAATATTGTATCCTGCTACATTACTGAAAGTGTTTATGAGTTGTAGTAGTTCTTTGGTAGACTTTTTTGGGGGCTGCTTATGCAAACTCTTATATCATCAGCAAATAGAGTTTGACTTCTTGTTTTCCTATTTGTATCCCCTTGATCTCCTTCTGTTGTCTTATTGCTCTAGCTAGGACCTTAATAACTATATTGAATAGATATGGAGAGAGTGGACAACCTTGTCTTGTTCCTGATTTCAGTGGGATCGCTGGGAGTTTCTCTCCATTTAGTTTGATGCTGGCTGTTGTCTTGCTGTATATTGCCTTTATTATGTTTAGGTATGTTCCTTGTATCCCTCCTCTCTCCAAGACCTTTATCATGAAGGGATGTTTTATATTTTTTGAAAGCTTTTTTTTTGGCATCTAATGAGATAATCACTTGGTTTTTATTTTTCGGTTTGTTTATATGGTGGATTATGCTGGAAATTTTCATATGTTGAACCATCTCTGCATCTCTGGAATGAAGCTGACTTGATCATGTTGGATGATGGTTCTGATGTGTTCTTGGATTCGATTTGCCAGTATTTTATTTAGTATTTTTGCATCAATGTTCATGAGTAAGTTTGGTCTGTAATTCTCTTCTCTTTCTTAGTAATGTCTTTATGTGGTTTGGGTATCAGGGTAATTATAGCCTCATCAAAAAAGTTTGACAATGCTCCTTCTGTTTCTATTATCTGGAATAATTTGAGGCGTATCGGTATTAGTTTTTTTCTTTTTTAAATCTTGTAGAATTCTGAGCTGAAATCATCTGGTCCTGGGCTTTTTTTTGGTTGTGAGTCTTTTGATGACTGTTTCTATTTCTTTAGCAGTTATATGTCTACTTAATTTTCTCATCTGGTCTTGATTTAATTTTGGTAAGTGATACTTATCCAGAAAGTTGTCCGTTTCCTTTAAGTTTTCCAATTTTGTGGAATACAGGTTTTTGTAATATGACTTGAAGATTCTCTGGATTTCCTCCATATCTGTTGTTATGCCCCCCTTTTAATTTCTGATTTTGTTAATTTGGATGTTTTCTCTTTGCCTTTTGGTTAGTTTGGATAAAAATGTGTATATTTTGTTGATTTTCTTGAAGAACCAACTTTTTGTCTCATTGATTCTTTGTATTTTTTTTTTTGTTGTTGTTTCTATCTTGCTAATTTTAGCTCTTAATTTGATTATTTCCGGCCATCTAGTTCTCTTGGGTGAGTTTGCTTCTTTTTGTTCTAAGGTTTTGAAATGTTCTGTTTATTTGCTAGTGTGGGATTTTTCCAGTTTCTTTATGTAGGCATTTAATGCTATTAACTTTCCTCTTAACAATGTTTTCATTGTGTCCCATAAATTTGGGTATGTTGTGTGGTCATTTTCATTGAATTTTAGGAAGTATTTAATTTCTTCCTTTCTTTATTCCTTAAACCATTGATGATTGAGGTGAGAATTGTTTAATTTCCATATGTTTGTGGGTCTTTTGGAATTAGTGTTGCTGTTGAATTCTAGTTTTAAACCATAGTGATCCGATAAGACACATGTGGTTATTCCAGGTTTTTGGTTTTGGTTTTTTTTTTTTTTGGTATCTGTTGAGGTTTGTTTTTTTTTTTACTGAGTATGTGGTCAGTTTTTAAGAAGGTTCCATGAGGTGCTGAGAAGAAGGCATATATATTCTTTTATGTTTGGATGGAATATTTTATACATGTCTGTTAAGTCCATTTGAGTCATAACATCTGTTAGTTCCCTTATTTCTCTGTTAATTTTTTGTCTGACTGACCTGTCCAGTGGTGAGAGTGGAGTGTTGAAGTCTCCCACTATTAGTGTGGGGTTTAATGTATGATTTAAGCTTTAGAAGTATTTCTTTTACATATGAGGGTGCCCTTGTATTTGGGGGCATAGATTTTCAGTATTGATATTTCTTTGTGATGGATTTTTCTTGTGACCAATATGAAATGTCCTTTTTTGGTCCCTTTTGATTGATTTTAGTTTGAAGTCTATTTTGTTAGATATTAGGATAGCTACATCTGCTTGTTTCTTAGGTCCACTTGATTGGAATATTTTTCCCAACTCTTTACTCTGAGGTGATGTCTGTCTTTGAGGCTGAGGTGTGTTTCTTGTATGCAGCAGAAGGATGGATTCTGTTTTTGTATCCAATCTGTTAGCCTGTGTCTTTTTATTGGTGAGTTGAGTCCATTTATATTAAGGGATATTAATGACCAATTATTGCTATCTCCTGTTAATTTAGTTTTTATTGTTGGTGATGTTAATTTATGTGCTTTTCCCTTCTTTGCGATTTTGCTGCTGTGAGATCATCAATTGTCTGTGTTTTTGTTGATGTAGCCAACTTCCTTGGGTTGGAGTTTTCCTTCTAGTACTTTGTGTAGGGCTGGGTTTGTGGCTAGGTATTGGTTAAATCTTGTTTTGTCCTTCTATGGTGTTTGAAAGTTTGCTGGGTATAGTAGTCTGGACTGGTATCTGTGGTCTCTTAATGTCTGCATAACACTTGACTAGGACCTTCTGGCTTTCATTGTCTCCACTGGGAAGTCAGGTGTAATTCTGATAGGTCTGCCTTTATATGCTACGTGACAACCAGTGCTCTTAACTGCTGAGCCATCTCACTAACCTGGTTTTTCTGTGGGTGCTACAGATCCAAATTCAGATCCTCATGCTTTCTTGGCAAGCACCTCACTGAACAAACCATCTCCCTTGCACTTCTTATGTCCACTTAACAGAAAAATGCCCAGGGCAGCCATTTATACATCCTGGAATAAGAAGAAAACCTGGGTTTGTAGCCTTGGCCTTCTGCAAGAATAGATGTGAAATAAATGGATATCTGTCAGCATGGGTATAGTGCCTGAATAAGCATTTGAGCCCAGTTCTTAGGAGGAAGGATAACAGACAGTAGCAAACTGACCACATAGTACCTAGTACTCTGGGCACAAGTGGATCCCTCTTAGGAAGCATTAGATATTTGTGTCTAGACCTTGAGAGTGTGTGACCTTCTTATATATGCTCAGAAGCCCTGAACTATATTCTGTGTAGGAAGGGGAGTGCATGTCAGGAAGGGAGCAAAAGGAAGGAGGGTGACAAAGGGGAAGGAGGAGGTCTAGAAAATTCTACTACAAATGCAGAGTCCTCTGTTTGTTTTTTGACTATTATCGTTTGGATCTGGAATGTTCCACAGGTGTCCAGGCTTCAAGTTAGAGTAACGTATCACTGGGGAGATTTGATCAGCTTAACAAGAATCATGGCACAATAAAGAGACCCTATATTGTCCTAGATTTTCTTCCTTCTTTTCTGATTCTGTGTTGTGTTACACGACTTTTCCTGAGGGGACATGAACAAACATTTACTCTTTCCAGAGAGGGCACTGATACTGGAATGATATAATGATTCCCCTGAAGTCCAACGGAAGAGATGACTTGGTGACTGAGCTCCTTCAGAAGACCCAACTTCAGTTTCTACCATCTATGGGAGATCAACACACCTACACCTAAATAGTAATAGATCATAAAAGCAGCCCAAAATGATGTCGAAATTAGTTTACATGGCTTACTGAAAGGATTGCAGATGGGGTTATTTGCAGAAGTGTAGGTGATCCCCAAATGGCTGCCTCACCACGGAGCCCCACCCTATCATGGATGACAGCCTCATGGAAGGAGCATCGTGATGCCCCATTTCAATGTACTTTTCACTCACCAGACATCCCAGCATTGCTCCAAATCATTTTCACCTGGAAGAGGTCATAATGGCGTGACAGCTGGACGCTTAGGTGAGGCTCGTGTGACCCCCCCCACTCCTCCTCCTGCTAGTGAGTGTCCATTACTGTTACCATGGACTCAGTCACCTCTGCACTGTAGCTGCCATTATTTCTCAATCACTGTCATTTCTGGCCCAAGAGGACAGTGTTCTGCCATGAGGGTAAAACTGTCACACTGCAAGAATGCCAAACCCAGGGCCTTGTGCATGCTAAGAAAGTGACGTCACAGTCTCCAGCCTGTCTTATGTCTAAGCCTGGCGAGTGGTGTCTTTCACAGCGGGTAAGTTGGAACCTCAGAGTGCAGTGTCACCGCCTCATGGGCTCACCCATTTCTCAGGACTAGAAGTAGAAACCTGACAAACTCCAGTGGCAAGAGAGGAAGGGTCTGAGAAAAACAGCATCAAGATTAACTTATAGGTTCCATCTTGTGAAGGGTGCTTTCAATCCCATCAGAATGTGGCTATTCCCATGGCATTCATGCCACTGTTGCCCCAGTGAGCATGTCTTTCCAGGCCGTTCCAGGCAGAAATTTAAGTGGAAAGAATGGGGAGCTTGGTCAAAGCATATTACAAGCATGTGTGAAGTTCTCAAACTCTCTATATATTTTAAAGATTAATATGAAGAAGAAGTCAGTTGATAGGAAGACTCTGGGAGAACTTCCCTTCCTGGGTTTCATACTTTCACGAGAGCATGCTCAAGGAAAGCCAGCACAGTGCAAACAGGGACAGTCTATATAAATGTCCTGTCATGGCCTGGAACCCATAAGCACATGTCTTCTCAGCTTCCATTTTCAGGAGTGCCTTCCCTTTGTAATAAACTGTACATGTACCATTTTATTACTTTTAAAAATTAATATTCGCCCCCTCCCTCCACAACTCCTCCCACAGTCTTTCTAGATCCCCTCAACTTCATGTCCTTTTTTATTTTTCAAATAGCCCACCGAGTCCAACTAGTGTTGCCAATATTTGCAGGGGTATAGCCCATACACCAGAGATGGTCAGCCTAGGGGAGACCAGACACCCCTAAAGAAAACTCACTCCTGCCTCCAGCAGCCATCAACTGTCAATCAGCGAGGGGCTTGTAAGCTGTCACACCCTTCCACACTGAGGTGTTAACCGACTTGCTCTTCTGCAGTTTGTGTGGTGGCAGTCACTTCTGCCGTGGGTTCATGAGTACTGGGGTCTTGTCCTAGTCACGCTCTATTTGTATATCTAGCAATGCATCCTTGGTGCAAGTCGTCACCCTAGAATAGGAGGAGCTGGGGGCCTCAGTAGGCCCCACTAGGATGCTTCAGCAAGTGCCCCCAGCCTCATAGCCACATCCATTGCATGCCACATAGAGGAGAGTGCTGCTCTAGTATCCCCTCAGCACCAGCTAGAATATTTCTGTTCAATAACCCACGGTGACTTTAGGCGGAGGTAAAGAAGAAAAAGTCATTGTTGAAATATAAACCCCTTATGTTAAGGTCAAAAGGAAAACTTCCGTCAAATAACACGTAATTAAACACACAGACATGTCTACCTTTGATTCATGAATGCTTCTGCACTTCTAAATTATTGCTACAGAGATCAGGGCCTGAAAAAAAAAACTAAAAATCATTATGTCTCAAAAGGATATATGATTTTTCACAGCTTTCCAAGTGGGATTTCCTGTTGTGCAGCATTTTGTGTTTTCCCATTTTCTCCCTGACTTCGTAGTGATATTCAGGGGTTGGTAGAAGCTGATTGGCAGACATCCTCAGGTTGAGGAGTCCCGCAGGCTGAGCATGATGGGAGCCCAGAACTAGTCAGCAAGACCCGTGTTTTCCTACTGCTTCACAGTTAGACAACAGCTGATGTGGTTTGCATTTGTGTTGCTTCCCAAAGGCTCATGCCCTCATGCTTTAAATGCTTGGTCGAGCTGGTGTAATTTCCTTCCATTTTCTCGTGTGTGTGTGTATGTGTGTGCGCATGTATGTTTCCATGTGTATGTGGGTGCTCATGCCATGTGCATGTGCAGACCTGACGTTTATGTCAGGAACCATCTCCCCACCGCTCTTTTAACTTATTCATGAGGTCGTCTTTCGCTCAAACCCAGAGCTCACAGACATGGCTGGTCTTACTAGCCGCTTGCACTGGGGCCGTCCTGTCGCTACCCGACACTGGAAATACAGGCGGGCTCTCATGCCCACCTGGCTTTTAAGTGGGTTCTTGAGATCCGAACTCTGGCCCTCATGTTTGTGCGGCAAGTGTTTTACCCACCGAGCTATTTCACCAGCCCGAAACGAGATGAAAGATCTACCATTTCGTTAGTTGTTTCTGAGGCAGGGTCTCATGTAGCCAAGGTGGGCTTGCTTGGCACTGAGAAGCTGACTTGAGGTGGAGGAGGAACTTCAAGTTCTGATGCTGCAGCTTCCTCCTGTGGGCCCGGGTTCTGTCTGGTTTAGGCAGTTCTAGGGTACAAACCCAGGACTTCTGCTAGACTAGGCTAGCTCTCTCCAGTGGGTAGCATTGTTTGGGAGGCTGTAGAACCTTTAGGAGTTGGGACCTGGCAGGAGGAAGCAGTTCGCTGCTTCTTGCAGGATCTCCCTGCTTCCTGGTCTACCATGCTCTGAACGATTCTTACCATCACAGTCTAAACTGCTCCTGCATGCCTTTCCTGCCATTGTGAACTAAAACCATCTAAAACAGGGGTGTCCAACTATTGGCTCTGTTAAGCCACACTGAATAAGGAAGAATTATCTTGGGATGGGCCACATGTTAAGTGAGTTAAAGATATCCAATTCTCACCTGTGGTCTATAAGAACTTGTATCCATTTATTTTGTGTGACATTGCAATATGACCCATGTTAGGTCAAAAATGGGCCCCAATAGGGCAGAGCTAATGATTATGAATCAAGATGGTGGCTCAGGTATCATCTGGGTTTATTTTTTTTTTCTCAGAAGCCCCTTGATGGCTGCCCGAATGTTGGTGTCTGCACCACCTTTGTCTAAAAGAGCCCACCACTCCACCCCCAGGCTATCCCAGTCCTCCAGCTGCTTCCCGTTTGTTATTTACCTATATAAAACTCAGCAAGCTTTTGCAGCTGGCTGCTATTTCCTACTGTTGTGCCCACATCACACAGAACCCCCAGATGAAGCCACCATAGAGCCAGTGTCGTATGCAAACGCATTGGGGTTTATTGAATGCAAGCTGGTTTGGACCATTATCTAACACACCCAGTGGGTGGGGGAATACAGCCCTGAGCCCTCGGGGTAAGGGGCTTTTAAAGGGGAAAACCACAAGCAGGGTGGTACAAGCCTTGGTGTTTTGGGTTTGTTTATAGGTATATAATCTTTGAATTCTTTGGTGGGTATAGGGGAATTTCAAAACAGCGGTTAATCTATAAGGATGTTTGAAGCAAGCAGTTGTAAACAATTTTTGTTTGGATACCCTGGTAGAGTCACTTTGACCAGGCCGGTACACAGTTCTTGGGAATGTTTATGATTTTGCTGGGTTGCATACACCCCCTTAGTCAGGCCCTGTCTGACATGGAATTCTTTCTCAAAATGGAGTTTGTTCTGCCCCTTCACTACTTCTAAGACAGCTTGGCAGTTTGCCCCTAATGAATTGCTTTCTTTCCATGGAGTGGTTTTGTTTGGTGGTTTCTTGTGGCAACAATCTTGCCACCCACAAAGTCCACACTTGAAAACCATACAACAGACTGTAACTCCAGCTCTGGAAGCTCCTGCACCCTCTTCTGGCCACCACGGGGAACTGCAGTTTCATGCTCCTACCTTCCCACAGACACACACAGACACACATGAGAATAATAATGAAACAAATTTTAAATATTATGATATTTACAATATGTGGTTAAAAATATCATCAGGGATCCAGTGATAGCTTGGTATGAGAATCTGAGCTTGAGCCCCAGAAACCTGGGGAAAATCCAGAAGGGGGATACACACTTGTTATTCTGGGTCTACAGAGGCATATTCAGGTGGAAACCTGGAGCTCACTGGCCTAAATTAATGGGCGTGCATCAAGCCAATGAGAGACTCCGTCTCAACAAAATGAATTAGGTGGCACCTGGGGATGACAGTGGTCACCTGGCCATCACATACATGTATACACCTGTGAGCCTTTGTCCCTATCCCTGAATAAACAACATCCTCGTGATATGTTAAATCAGCTTACAGTTTTCTGTTGGGGAAATCCAGCTGAGAGCCAGAATTCATATCTCTCTGCTTCATGGCTGTGAATGCACTGGGACCAGTGGCTTTGGCTGCTGTAAAGGAGGCCACAACCGAGTGCATGATTTGCTATTTTGTCCTGTCATGGGACAGCTGTGGGAGTATAGAGATGGACAAATGCAGCGCTGATCTATTAGGTGTCTCTGATGAAAAGACAGACAGTGCTCAGGATCATGGCTGCCATCCACCTGGTGGGCTGGGAGCAGAATCCAGTGTCCTAGGGGAAGTGGTGAG
Source organism: Microtus ochrogaster (assembly GCF_000317375.1). Taxonomy (NCBI): domain Eukaryota; kingdom Metazoa; phylum Chordata; class Mammalia; order Rodentia; family Cricetidae; genus Microtus; species Microtus ochrogaster. The sequence goes on from NC_022010.1 coordinate 24,095,053, forward strand.
ACTTGGCAGAGCAGGACATAGCAAACAGGCTGCGATCCAAGATTATCTGTATTCTTGAAAAGTATCTGCGGGTCTGAACAGAAAAGCAAAGTCGGAAGCCGGGCTGTATAAAATGGTCCGTTGAGATCCGTGAGTACAGAAAGAAAGGGGGGCTCGTGCTAATATGGACAATTAGTGGTTAATCTTGGCGAATCCTTCCCACCTCCAGCTGAAGGGTTTCAATGGTGAACACATTTGTCTTACTCAGTGTCTGCCCTGGTTAGCTTTAAATGCCAACTTGATAGAGTCAAGAGACACTTGAGAAGATAGTCTTAATTGACGAATTGCCCAGATCAGATTGGCCTGTGGGTACATATAGGGGGTTGTCTTGATTGTTAATGGATGTAGAGGGACCCACTCCACTGTGGGAGGCATCATTCCTAGGCAGGTGGTCATGCACTGTACCAAAATGCTAGCTAAGTATTTGCCAGAAGAGAGTGAGCCACTAAGAGGCATCCTCCATGGTTTTTGCTCCAAGTTTCTGCCTAATTTTCTTCCCTGGCTTCCCTCGGTGATGGAGTGTGACCAGCAAGTATCAGCCAAATAAACCCTTCACTCTCCATGGAAATTGCTCTAAGTCAGGGTGCTTTATAACAGCAACAGAGTAAAACTAGAACGGAATCATAGCACGCTCCACCGAACACGGAGACTCAAAGGGCGGGATCAGGACTTTTCAAAGGGATGGGCTCAAGACTATGCAGCTGTATAAACCTGAAGTCATCAGAGCGACCATGACTGTGCTCCATCCTGGACCGCTGGGAAGAAGCACTAAATGAACGCATTACCAAGTAATGATTTTCTTGCAGCAGTCTATCGATAACAAGAAAAGACTAGCTCAAAGATGCCGCATGTCAATGCCGCAGACAGCCCAGCTCCCTGCTTCCCACAGGTCATTACCTGCTCCTAATTGGGTCTGAAAGCAGTGGGCTTGTGTTTAAAGGTAGGCAGACAAAATGCTTTGTATCTCTTTTCCCCGGAATCCCAGGAAAGAGAGCTGAGTACCCATGTGTAATTGTGGCTTAAGGATCCAGATGGCATCTCCATGAAACCTGTGGCCATCACTCCAAGCTATGTGCCCTCGTTCAAGGTACATCGTATCCCCAAGTCCGTGATTGCTTATTTATAAATAGAAAGGGGTCCTAGTGGTTAAAAGAAGCTACTGTTCTCGCAGAGGATTCAAGTTAGCTTTCTACCATTCATGATGTGTGGCTTACAACTGCCTATGACTCCAGCTCGAGGGATCCAATGCCCTCTCCACAAGCACTGTACTCAAATATACATACCACACACAGATACAAGTGCATACACATCATAAAAATAACTTTTAATCAAAATAAGTGACATGATTAAATGAGGGATACATTTAATCAACCCTTCTTCTACTTGAAAATGAATCTTCTCAGTGTGGAGGGAGCTGGTTCTTAAATCCACCTCCCATTGCTTGGAGGAATGTTGGATATGTCCTCATCATTATTTTGATCTCTTCACATAGCACTTTATAACATTATTATGTTATCTCATAGATTTTCCAATGCAGACAAAATTGGTTTTCGTTTATAGAAGAGGAAGTTGAGACCAGCAGAGCAGAGGAGACCTGTTTGGGGTTGTGTAAGTCAGTTTCCTTCCGCTGCAGCAAAATGCTTGGGAAAACCAATTTAAAGTGAAAACCGGTTTATGTTGGCCACTTGTTCCTGTTGCTTTGATGTTCATGCGGAGGTAGGAATATGTGAAGATTTAGGCCGCTCACCTCATGGTAGTCAATTGGCAAAGCAGGAAGCAAAGGGAAGGTGCTGGGATCCCAGTATGGCCTCCAGTGGGTACACCTTCTAAAGCCTTCCTCTAGGCCCTACCTCCTGAAGGGTCTACCACCCCCCAGTAATTCCACCATCAGGAAACCAAACCTTTTACAGATGAGTCTTTGGAGAATATTTGGAGTCTATAACAAAGACTATGCTTTTCTCTAGATGGTGAATATATTTAAGGCTCAGAAAGTAAGCAAAATTCATACGTGCCAGGAAGTTCCTGAAACTTATAAGATTCATTAGGCCCCTCTCCAAGGCAACATAAGTAGCTGCGCTTGGCTGAGTAGAGAAACTTGCCAACTAGCTGAGCTGCCTGTGTATTGTTCAGGGAACCCCCAGGATATAGCTTTTGTGTGTTGCCTCCTATCTTGGGGTGAGCTTTTCAATAATGTGTCTGTTTTGATCCTTTCATGCATCTAGAGGTAACACCTCACTCATACACTCCTATAACCTCAATAAGCTTACTGATTCACTAAGTTAGACTTGGGTGGAATTGTTTCCTTTGTCTGTTTTCTATGTCCTACCTGGGTGAATAGATGTTTCTTTATGTCTCCCCTGGAAAGTATTACAACACACTGGGGTCTAAATAGCGTGGCATCAGCTCTGGTGAGAGCCCCCTTAAACACATCACCGCATGGTAGATGACACCATAATCAACATGTGTGTGTCACATGTTGATAAGGGAACAGTGAGGGGAGAGTCTAGGCCCCACCTCTTCTATGTTGAACTTCATCTAAAAACCACTGCACTGGAGAATCAGCTTTCACTGGTGGAGCTACACTCAAACATGCACAAACCACAGAAGAGAGGAAGGAAAACTGGCGAGGATGCTATCAGCTCTAAACATAAAGGGTCAGCCATTAGGTGCAGTTCTCAGCCAGCACTTGAAGAGGTCAAGAGAAGCAGGAGCAGAGTTTTCCTTTAGGAATGAAGATATCTAGGCCAATGGGGTGCAGCACAAAGTTGCACATGACTATCACATAGGAGGATTCTGGAAAGCACCACCAGCCAAAGCAGACTCCCCTGATTTATGGCTGCATATTCTTTGAAACAGCCGAGTTGGGATTAAGATGAGCCACAGCTCCTGTTGAGTATACACTGGGTGAATCCATTCATTCACCTTCCAAACCCTGAAAGTTTGAATGGCATAAGAAGCTCCCGGGGTTGGAGGTGGCTGCCTCTGACTCAGAAAATCCACCCAGGATGTCTCCTTTCTTTCTTCACAGCTTCTTTGCAGTCCTGTCCCATGTTGGCACTAGTTTCTAGTTCCAGCACTCCAGTGAGTTCTTACATAACGATGGGGATAGAATAAGAATAAGTGTGACTTTGGTTGCGAGCCCCAAATGGAAATATGTTTTTAAAATACCTTGCTTCCCTGCTGAATTTTTAGTACTTCCAGAATAGGTCTTTTCTTTTTCATGTGAATGAATTCCTGGGATCTGCTGCTTTAAACAGGTGAACAAATAAATTTGAATGAATGAATGAATAAGTGAGTGGAAGAGCACAGAAGTGAATGAGTGAGCTAATGACTAAGTTAGTGAAAGACCCCCACACAGGCAGCTTAAGCTAACAGCAGCAGTAATGCCAGTTTGCAAGGCTTTTAAACAATACAATTAAAAAGCAGGGCAGGAAAGCTCAGTCTAGGGGCTGCAAAGGTGTTAGGACTGACAGGATGCCTGCGGTCAGCCACCAGGGGTACCAGCAAGGAACTAAGAGCTCAGGCAAGAAACTAAGAGTTCAGACAAGGAACTGAGATAAGAGCCAAGTCAGAATGTATATCTGATTTCCCAGAAACCACCTAACTTACCCCAAATTGCACCTAGCCTTTTCTGAGTTGCCCAATCCCAGCCCTGTTACCATGCATCTGCTTCTGTAACGCAGCTTCTGCTCCCCTACCCTATAAAAACCCACCGCCCCAACCTGGAAGGCGCGCCAGTCCTCCGAGTGACTGAGTCGCCCCAGGTACCTGTGTATCTGAATAAACCTCATGCTGTTTGCATCCGCACCGGTGTCTCGCTGTTCCTTGGGAAGGGTCTCCCCAGACTAAAAGGCAGCCCAATTCGGGGGTCTTTCATTAGTAATGAGTGAATGACTGAGGGGCTGGCTTAATAAACAGACCAATCACATCTGAATCACTAGATTTTGAGCTTTACAAGGACGAGGCAGGTCATCCATTTCATTTATGGCTGAATTCTCCAGCGGTTCGAGATGAGCCTCCAATAACCACTGCAGAGTGAATGAAAGTTCCATGTCTGGCTTAGCAGCACCGACTTTCACATTTCCCCCTGATTCTCCTCATATTTTAACCGGGAAATACTTCCAATTGAATCAGTCCAGACTGATCTGCTTCGAGACAAGGAAGTACAGCCAGTGGAAGACAAGATCTTGCCTAAGCACCCACTACAGTGTGGACCCCCAGTCCAAGGCTCAGTGCAAGGCTCACCTTCACATTGATTACAATGTGGAGAACATGGATCATTGAACTTGTTACGTTACTTTTCCTGACAGTCATGAACAAACTTCTATTTCCTCCAGGTAGGACACTGGTGGCAACCCAAATCTAGCTTAGTGACTGGTGGGCTTGCTGATGTTACACACAAGGCTGCAGGTGACTCAAAGGCAGCTTCATCACTGAAAATCCCAGCCTAACATGGATACACCCACATAAAAACTCCATTGGTAAAGCTCCTTGCACAATTAGTAGGCTGTTCATCTGGTTATAGGGTCTCTCCATAGCAACTGTTACTGCTTTTATATACTCTTGGGAAGGTGCCTTGTGAACCCTGTCAGTTTCAGGGATTTCCTGTGACCTTTGAGTTGTTTGTGACATGAATCTTCTCCCAGGATGAAATGTATCAACTCAGAAGAAATTGCTACATAACAAAACCTCTCTTTGGCTGATTCAAAGACCAAGAAAGTTACAGAGAACCCAAAACCCACCCATCTGTTTCTCAGTCAGTGGAGTGCTCAGACACAGTGTGATGGTGTGATCCGAAGATGGATTAACACATGAATTACAGGTCAGGAAGCTGTTTCTTTCTCATTAATACACTCACTCACTCTGCTGGAGGTCCTGGAAGCATTTGGGTCCTTTGTCCTAACCTCAGTGTTTGTACCTTCTCTGGATACAGAGGTGTGCGTTGTTTGTGCTTCATATTAACTCAGGTTAATTGAATTTTCAGAACCAGGGGTTGTGAGCACCTGTTCTCACATATATTCTCTCTCTCTCTCTCTCTCTCTCTCTCTCTCTCTCTCTCTCTCTCTCACACACACACACACACACACACACACACACACACAAAACATGAACAATTGAAAACATAAAAGTCTTTAAAGATGACTTTAGTGAAGTTAGAGAAGCCATCGCATTGAAGAGATGCATATGGTACCAGTGCGTTGGTACCAACACTCACTGACTGGTAATCTTATTTCTTTCTCCCTGCTGTCTTCAGGATCACTTTCAACTAGCCTAGTGGTGTGCTTCTTAGATGTTCATGAGCTGGCCTTGCCTGGTAGCCATTTCTTCACTGTGAGTTATAAATGCCTTCCAGCAGTCAAATCACATTTGTATTGATCTTTAGAACATTTTATTGATCAAACACAGTGAGAGAAACATTTGAAATATAAACCCATTATTTTAACAATTTCTTGCCAGGAGTAGGAAAATGATGTTCTTCTGTCCTTCTATATTCCTGATTTTTGTGACTGAGTTATCCCAGGATGTCTTGTGCCAATAATCTAGGGTATCCAACCCACGGGTCATGGTTGCAAGGGAGTACATTTATATTGTATGCCTTTATGGTAGACTTTGTCAGCCACAAATTTCACACTGAAGAACTGTGTGATTAAATTACAAAATGTCACAAAAAGAATTCATGTTTTAAGTCAGTATATGATTCTGTGTTGGAATACACTTGTAGCTCTTCTGAGTTGTATGTAGCCTATGACTATAAGTTGGACACTCATGAAGATCTGGAAACCTAGCCTCACCAGGAGTTTAAAGATTGCTTGTGTATCTCAAACTTCAGGCTTTTAGCATTGTCCTTTATGGCTTCCCACTCCCCCCCAGAGGTCCTGTATAGGAGACACCTCTGTCTGATATTCTTACTGTTGACTTCCCTGACATGGTAAACTATCCCCAAACTATAAACTAAAATGAAACCCCTTTTCCCTTAAATTGCTGATGATAATGCAAAATGGAGTAGTCAATTTAGAACATGGCTTGGCAGTTTCTCAAAAAGTTAAACATGAAGTTTCTACCTAACTCAACCATTTTACCCTGTGATATACTCAAGAGAAATGGAACACATTTGTTCAAATCAAAAGTTTACAGTGGGCCAGGTAAATAGCTCAGCAGGTAACGTCAACTGGCATGGGAGAGTGATTCCTACAAGTTGTCTTCTGACCTCTGCACATCCCTCAAAATTAAGAAAAAAAATAATTTAGTAAAAAACATGTTCAAGAGTGTTCATATGAACATTACTCATAACTAAGGGGGAAACATCCAAATTCTCATCAAGTTATTTGAGTGATTACATAAAAGTATTTTGTCTTAAAAGGGATGAAATAAACTAGGCAAGATAATCCTAGCACTTGGGAGTACAAAGCCATCTTGAGCTATATAGTAAGTTTGAAGACAGTATGATTTACTGTTTTCTGTAATTCCTTCCTATTGAAACATTCTCTCCAAAGGGGTAGGAGCAGGCTCCGATAAGACGCAAGAAATAGTTCACAAGCCTTTGGAAGTTCCTGAAACTTAGAAGATTTAGAAGACACCTGTGTAAAATTGTCCAAATAATAACAATTGCTGTGGAGAGGAAAATTCCCACCTGGTAGAGATGCCTTCAAGCTGTAGAGAGAGCTCCAGGGAAAGAGTTGTCATAGGTTGTCACCCATGGGAGACTAAGCTTCTGCTCAGTTAGTTGCCTATGTCATTCCTGTTTCTGTAACCCCAAACTCACATTCCTGTAAACAACTCCAGTAAACTTATTGGTTCAAAGTTTAGAGGTTGATCTAGATGGAGTTGTTGCCAGAGTCTTATCTAGGTATGTATTCATGTCTTCCCAGGTAAATCAAAACCTCCTGCAGCTGTATGGAACTTCATCCCCCAAAAACCTAACTAATGAATGAATGAATAGAGTTTTGATATTTGCTCTAACATAAACTGAATACTTTTATTAGAAGTTTCCTCTGATATTAAAACCTTTCATCCCTGAGGGAATCCCCTTAAGGCACAGGCAGGAGGCGAAACAACAGAATAGTCTAAGGATAGGGGAAACACTCTATCCCTCAGGGAAGCTCATTAAACACATGGAGTAAACAACTCAAAGGCTTCAGGAAGTTCCTGAAACTGATCAGATTCATTAGGACCTTCCCTCTCCAAACATATATAAGCCATAAGAAATGCTGAGAGACATCCTCAGACAAGGCAAGCTATCTGAAAGAATCTCAGATCAACTGAACTACCTGGAAAGGACACTCTCTTTTGAGAGTGTTGAGCTGCCTGCAGACTGTGTAGTGTGTTCCAGGTTTCCCCAGCTTTTGTGAGCAGTTACCCAAACTGGGGTAAACGTTGGTGATGCAGCTGTCTTAGAGTTATTTCTGCTCCTGTATGTAACCTAGCAGCCACATTTCTGTTAGTAATTGTGGTGGCTAGAAAGAAAATGTCCCGTAAAGGAGTGACACCATTAGGGGGTGTGACATTGTAGGAGTAGGAGTGCTCTTGCTGGAGGAAATGTCTTACTGTGGGGGTGGGCTTTGAGGTCTCATATATGCTCAAGCCACACCCAGTGTCTCAGACCACTTCCTGTTGCCTGCAGTATCAAGATGCAGCTCCAACTCCACTCTCCGCTCCTTCTCCAGCACCATATCTGCCGGCATGCCACCATGTCCCACCATGATGATAATGGCCTAACCCTCTGAAACTGTAACTCACCCAATTAAATGTTTTCCTTTATAAAAGTTGCTGTGGTCATGGTGTCTCTTCACACCAATAAAAGCCGTAACTAAGACAATAACCCTGATAAATGTTACTGGTTAACCAAGCTGGACTATAGTGTTATCTGTGCATTGGTCTGTTGTCAGTTCCCTAGCTGGGGTGAGAAGACATTTGTTCATATCTCCTTCCAAATGGCGACATACAACAAACACGAAAACATTATACTCATTAAAAGAAGAAAGGCTATGTACTATGTGATTTCAAGTGCATTAAAAACCAGAAGTAAAATCTCTGGAGACAGCATGGATGAGTGGCTGCCGGGAATGGAGAGAAGAGAGAGAAGGGTTTTCTGTCTTATAATGACAATGGTTATGTATCTGGGTACATAATCAAACACAACTGAGTTGAATGCTGTCCATGTCATACTATATGACTTTTCAATTGTGTGTGTGGTGTATATACATATTCGTGTGTGTGTGTGTGTGTGTGTGTGTGTGTAAGCAAGTAAGAGGTCCATGTCTAATCTCTTCATTTTCCACCTTAATTTTTGAGACTAGTCTCTCACTAAACTTGCAAGTTGGCTAGACCGGCAGGCCAGGAAGCCCCAGCAATTCTTCTGTTGTTGCCTCTGCTGTGCTGAGACAACAGACACACACCACTGAATCTAGTTTTTCTTTTCCTTTTTGGAAGGGTTTGTTGGAAGGGGGACCTGGGGATTCAAACTCAGGTCATCATGCTTGCAAGTCAAGCACTTGGCTAACAGCCCCAGACCTGTACATAATTGCTTTAAAGATTCGGTGTGCACACTAAGAGCACTTTAGATGGCCGATTGAAGGCTGGAGAAGCAATGTCAGGATGTTGCTGGAGTCACACTGAAGGGATGCATCCATTTCCATGCCCTGTGATTTACCTACATGGACAGCAAGCCCCGGTGATGGCCTCTGTGACTGAGAGCACTCTGGTTTCATTGCTCATGGCAAATAGAATCCCTTAGGTGGAGTTGGCTTCGTTTCCCCATGCAGTATTAAAAGAGGCCTACCTTTTTGTTTAGGATTTTCCATTTTATCTCAGAGAAAAGGGAGAAACTGTTGACAAGTGTGGAAATTGGAAATGTAAATGAAAAAAATGAGTCCTTGGGGAGAGCTTGGATGTAGAACCCCAGCTCTACATCTCACCTTGGGTCACAGAGGCTCCCCCGTTCGGGGCTGAGCAACAAAGGCAGATGAAAGGCTCCACCATTCCATTCGTCTCTTGAATGTGATCAAGCCTGGTGTTACTCCCGAGGGATGCAGAAGAGTTTGCTTCTTCACGATCTGTTAACAGGGGGCCGGTCTCCATCCTGGTATCTCCATCCTCGGAGCAGGTCTTCCAGGTGTCAGAGCCCCAGACAGACACACAGACAGACACTCAGACACTCATAGAGACAGAGACAAAGATAGACAGAAAGATAGAGAACCGGAGAGAGAGAGAGAGAGAGAGAGAGAGAGAGAGAGAGAGAGGCCCACTGTGAACGCTACACTTCAGGTGGCATCTTGTGGGCTTACAGTAATAACTGTATCGTTATGAAATGGTTGCCAGGCATCATGGTTCATAGAAAAGAGCAGGAAGCATGGAGCCAGGAGGCTGGATTAGAGTTCCCATCCCTCAGAATATTACTCATGTTCTCAGTGAGAATTCTTCTAGTTTTGTTTGGCCTCAGTTCCCTTTGTATGGGAACTGAAAGTTGAAGGCAGTGACTTGCAAGGTTGTCTTCTCCACTCCTAATGGAAGAGAAATAGTCTTCTCTTTATAGGCTGGAGAGATAGCTTGATGGGTAAAGTGCTTGCATGAGAACCTGAGTTCAGAATGCAGGAACCCCCACAAAGATCTGGGTGCAGAGGTGCATGCCTGTAATGATAGCACTAGGTGGTGGAGACTGGAGGGTACCTGGGGCTTACTGGCCAAACAAACTAGCTGCATCTGGGCTCCAGGTTCAATGAAAGACCCTGACTCAAAAAAATAAGGTAGAGGGTAGGTGGGGTGGCTCAGCAGGCAGAGGTGTTTGCTATTAGTCCTGACCTCCACATGCACCCATGCAATCTGTGATACACTCAAGTGCTTAGATGCGTATACACAAATTAAATAAATGTAAACAATATGGACAGAGATTGAGGGAAACAGCCAATGCTGATGTCTCACTTACACATGCAGACACTTGTGCAGAGAGGACACCTCACACACACAAACACACACGCGTGCACGCACACACACAGAAATGTCTTCTATTTTTCTTATCACTAACTGGGGGTAGATACTCAACCTGAGGAATGGCCTCTTGCCTCCTGTATTCTGAGTTCTCCCAAGAGCAGAGTTAGGACGTCTGGTGGCTTCAAGTTCTGGCTAATTTGTAAGGCACAGCATACTTTCCCCTTGCATTTGGTCACCAGCAGCACTGAAGAAGACCCGTGTTCCCTTTCAGTTAGACAAGAGTTTTAATTGTCACTGGTGAATGAGTTTGATTCTGATTTCCCTGATCTAATCCAGCCCTGTTTTAGACCAAAAATCAGGAAACAGGTTTTGGACTTTGCTAATGTGATACCTAATGAAGTTGCATTGGTGTCAGTGAGAGATGGGACACCTAGAAGGGAAGGGACAATCACAGGACTCAGCAGTTCCCACTTGCTAATGGCTCCTTTAAGAGGAGAAAGCACATTCTCTCTCTGCCGTTTGATTAGTTTGGATAGGGGTTTATCAATCTTGTTGATTTTCTCCAGGAACCAGCTTTTTGTTTCATTGATTCTTTGGATTGTTTTCTGTGTTTCTATTTTGTTGATTTC
>NC_022010.1:24109291-24119485 GCF_000317375.1 Microtus ochrogaster
ACTATGCTGAGTGAGGTGTCCCAGACCCAAAAAGATGAACATGGGATGTACTCACTCATAATTGGTTTCTAGCCATAAATAAACGACATTGAATCTATAATTTGTGATCCTAGAGAAGCTAAATAAGAAGGTGAGCCCAAAGAAAACCATATAGTTATCCTCCTGGATATGGGAAGTAGACAAGATTGCCGAGCAAAAATTGGGATCTTGGGGGAGGGGTGGGATAGGGATAAGGGGAGATGGGGAGAGAGATGTGAGAAGGGGAGAATGGGGGAACTTGGGGAATTGGGATGATTAGGATAAAGGAAGGATGGATATGGGAGCAGGGAAGCATATATCTTAATTAAGGGATCCAGCTTAGGGTAGGTAAGAGACCTGAGCCTAGAGGGGCTCCCAGGTGCCCAGGGGGATGTCCCCAGTTAGTGCCTTGGGCAGCTGAGGATAAGGAACCTGAAATGACCCTATCCTATAACCACACTGATGAATATCTTGCATAACACCATAGAACCTTCATCAGGCGATGGATGGAGATAGAGACAGAGACCCACATTGGAGCACCGGAATAAGCTCCCAAGGTCCCAATGAGGAGCAGAAGGAGGGAGAACATGAGCAAGGAAGTCGGTACCGTGAGGGGTGCACCCACCCACTGAGACAGTGGGACTGATCTATTGGGAGCTCACCAAGGCCAGCTGGACTGGAACTGAAAAAGCATGGGATAAAACCGGATTCTCTGAACAACGAGGACTGATGAGAAACCAAAGACAATGGCGCTGGGGTTTGATCCTACTTCATGTTCTGGCTTTGTGGGAGCCTAGCCAGTTTGGATGCTCACCTTCCTAGACCTAGATGGAGGGGGGAGGACCTTGGACTTTCCACAGTGCAGGGAACCCTGACTGCTCTTCGGACTGGAGAGGGATGGGGAAAGGAGTGGGGGGAGGGGGAGTGGTGTGGGAGGAAGGGGAGGGAAATGGAACGCTGGTTGGAGGCAGAATTTTTTTTTTTTTTATTTTTCAATTAAAAAAAAAGAGGAGAAAGCACAACCTATGAGCTCATACCCATAACTGGAATGTTCTGGTTCTGGAGACCTGAGCAGGAAGAAGGACATGAGAGCCATTTGACTTTCTTCTTCTCTTCCTTCTTCTCTGCTCCTTGCCTTGCCTCCTCCTCCTGTCTCCACCCCCATCTCCTCTTTGGAGCACCAGTATTACAGATGGAAGGTACATCCCCAGCTTTTTCATGGCTTCTGGGGATCTGAACTCAGTGCCTCATTCCTTCACAGCCAGTGCTTTACCTCTTGGCCGTTTCCAAGTGACTCATTTCTATTAACCTCTTTAGGTCTTTTTTTTTTCCTGACTCTATTACTGGGCATTCTTCCACATTCGAAGATGAAAAATGCTTCCTTTAATCTTTGGTGTGCTCCTTAATCTTTGTCATTTGGAGTGCTGGCTTGAACCAGTTCTTTTTGGGAGTTTGACAGCTTTATGCACCAGTTAATGTTGCTCACCTAACCTCGGGGGCGTCTTCATGGTCAGAGGGAAGCGCCCTGGAATTTAAGAGGTCAAGATGCTAGAGTGAGGGATCTGGGACAAAGAGTGAAAGAAGTGGTGACTCCCTGCAGGAAGCCACCATACATTTCCCGGGCCTGGTCTATGTGGCTCTGATACTGAGCATAGATAGCATTTGGCAAACTGTCAGGGCTTGAAATATGTGTATATGGAGAGAAGAAATGCTTCATTTTCTTGTGAGCTTGTGTGTGAGGGTGAGTGTGATATTTGCTTGTGCAAATAGGTGCACATAGCACAGGGGTGTGCATGATGTGTAGAGGGACCAGTGTTGAGTGTCTTCTTGGATTGTTTCCCACCATATCTCAGACAGACAGACAGACAGACAGACAGACAGACAGACAGACAGATAGAGTCTCCCACTTAATTTGGAGTTCACTGATTTGTCTTATCTGCCGACCAAGCAATGAGTTCCAGAGATCTTCCTGCCTTTGGCCCCCAGCTTTACCACTGGGCTTACAGATACATGACCATATGCATGGTCCTGAGGATGTGAACTCAGATCCTGGGGGTGGCGTTTGTGCTTCCTCACTTGAGCCATCTCCCCAGTGACTGATGGATAAGTTTTAAATGTTCTCTTTGTACCAAAGAAGGTAGAAGAAAGAATCGGAATCTCGATCTCCACAGGAAAGTAGACTTAGAAGTGATGATTTAGAGATTAAACTGGGGCTTGGTATTGTGACCTTAAACCTTTCTATGAAAGAAAGGTGGTTGCTGAGAAAGTGCCATCTTGATTATCCCACATACATGGCCAAGTTTAGCCTCTCTAAATGCCCCTTTATCTTCCTATTATATATCCCAGTTTTAAGGCAGAACGGGAACTGTAGAACAAAAACTTTAATCAAGGGCAAGTGCTGGAAGGCAAGGATGGCTCAGGCCATGGGTCAGCAAAGTTGCCATGATAATTGTCATAGTCGATTTTAAGAGAGTTTGACCAAACTATGGCATAACTTAAACCATTGCCAGTATACAGCCAAGTCAAGTAGGAGAAAAGACTGGAAGAACCAGAGAGACAAGGCAGACAGACATATTTCCTGGAGGATATTACGGTGAGGGCCATACATGACACACCTTCGTAGCTCACAACATGCTGTATTAACTGCACAGTACACAGATCAGTGAAGTAGGCAGACGAAGAGCTTGACCCCAACAATTGCCAAGTGTGCAGCCTAATGACTAGATCTCAAAAGTATTACATTAAATATGCCTCAGATGCATAAACAAAAATATCACGTTTTCTCTCACATGTAGACTCTAACTTCTAATGTTTATATGGACATGTGTGTTAAGTTTATATACTTACATGAAGGTGAAGGCATAAGTCAAAAACAATCCCACACCAGTTTAGAATTATGATTAATAGAATGGTTATTTATTTAAAGGGGAAAAAACTTACAGATCATTGTCCCAGACAACAGCCCTCTGCGCAATCAGGAAGGGAGTCTAGTCGCCGAAAGCGGAGCAGGAAGTAAGAGAGAGCGAGAAGGGAAGTGGCCGCTTTTTTAAAGGGAGCGAGACCACGCCCCAATGGGCTGGTATCTCAGCGGCTCTTGGCTGGAGGAGTGGAAGGACCTCCCGCAACACCTACATGTATAAATATGCATACGATGTTTATTTCTGCAAGTGGGTCTGATTGTGGGCATAGACTACAAGATCAGAAAGGGACCATGGCAGAGGGAAATACAGATATAGAGAGGCATAGATGATGGGACAAAGGAACGCAGGTGCCATCAAAGCGGAGAGGAGGCTGTGTGGTGGGTGGAAAGTCACAAAGTCCTGTAGACAGGGAAAAGATGAGCAGACTCAGCAAAACCAGATTTGGCTTGAAAAATGCTGTAATAAAACCCAATACTTTATATGCTGACCTTAAAAAGCATAAATTAATTATATATTTTGCCTAACAAGATGGCTCAGTGGGTAAAGGCACTTGCTATCGAGCCTGCTGACTGAGTCTGATTCCCGGAGCCGACATGGTCTAATGAGAGATCCAAGTCCCTAAAATTGTCCTCCGATCTCCACATTTCAGAGGTGGCATGTGCATTCCTCCCCACCCACATTAAGTGAATAAATACAATTTTAAAATTTAAAACAACTAACCAAGTCTCATTTTTTCAGCCAAACAACTATGCACCTCCCCCAGGGGATGTCTCTGAAGCGTTTTGTTCATGCCAGATCTATAAAATGGGCAACATACTAAGATTCTCAGTCCCTGAAATCGCAGGGAAGAACAGCTAATTTGACATTACATTGATACCACATGCCAGGAAGAGTGATAAGCCCTGGGCAGAGAAAACAGACAAGTATATGCTTTTGTAGAGCTAGTGGGAGGCAGGGCAAAGACATGCAGAAGAACGTGATCACCCAAGGCTGACACATACACTATGATGGAGCTGTGCAAAGGGATTCTGATCCACTGCTGGTGGGCATGGAAACTGGGGCAACCACTGTGGAAATCAACACGGAGAGTCCTTCAAGCTAGACCTACCACATGACCCCACTGTGACTTCCCACTCCTGGGAATACACCCAAAGGAATCTAAGTCATCCTGCCACCGATAGACTTGCTCATCCATGTGTATTGTGATATTATCCACAGTAGACAGATCATTAAATCAACCCAGAAGAATGGATGGAAAAACTGTGGTTTATATAGACACACAATAGTATATTTTAGCCATAGGGAAGAAGAAAATGGTGCCACTTGCAGGAAAATGGATAAAGTTGGAGCTTATTACGCCGAATGAGACAAACCAAACCCAGAAACAAAACAAAACCATGTCCTATGTCTTATTTCATATGTGAAATTCATGATGTGTCTACGCATGTGCACATGTCTGTATGTATGCACATGCACATGTGTGAGTGTACCAGTATGTACAAATGTGTGTGTGTATGTGTGTGTGTGTGCATCTATGTGTGTGTGTGTGTGTGTGTGTGTGTGTGTGTTATAAGAAATTAGAAGGAAGACTACATAGGAAGAGGAAGGGGACTAGCTGGAGGGAAGAAAGACAATGAGAATGAATTTGTTAAAAAAACATGATACAGCCGGGCAGTGGTGGAGCACGCCTTTAGTCCCAGCACTCGGGAGGCAGAGGCAGGCGGATCTCTGTGAGTTCGAGACCAGCCTGGTCTACAGAGCTAGTTCCAGGACAGGCTCCAAAACCACAGAGAAACCCTGTCTCAAAAAGCCAAAAAAAAAAAACCACATGATACAAAACATGTCATGGAGCCTGTTGCTCTGGACAATGACTATACACCAATAAATTAATTTAATTATAAAGTAAAATTGACAGCCTGGTCTACAAGAGCTAGTTCCAAAACAACAGGCTCCAGGCTCCAAAGCTATATAAAGAAATCCTGTCTCAAAAAAACAACAACAACAACAAACAAACAAACAAAAGTATAACTGAATGAACGTACTGAAGGCTGATGTGTGTTGAGTTTTGATGTGAAGGTCAGTGACAAATGCACAGAGAGGCTATGATTGTTGAGTAGGTTTCCACATGATTCTGTCAGGCAGTTTGCTGAGGTAGAGTTCAAGGCAGAAGGACGTTGGGCACAGAAGAGTTTGGTTTATTCTGGGCAATGGAGAGAATCAGAGCACCTCACCCCCTTTGGTGAGTGAGTGGCAGGATGAGGAAAATCACTTGAAGAGCCAGGGAGGTAGGAATGTCATTGGGCATACACCCTTAGGACCTGAGGATGTGGTCTGTGGTAGAAGAAACCTTGAGTCCTCATGGAAAGGACTAGGGATGTGGTTCAGTGGTAAAGTACCTACCTAGACTTCCCCAGTGAGGGACAGGTGATGTCTCAGTGGTTTAGTACTTGCTTAGAATTCTCCAGTGAGGGGCTTGGCTCAGCTGTGGGATGCATATATAAAATCCCCCGGTGAGGGACTGGATGTGACTCAGAGGTAGAACACCTACCTAGAAACTGTCTCTGAGGGTTGAAGAGTCGTGGAGAACTTGCTTAGAATCCCCGAGTGTGGCTAAAGGTGTGGCTCACTTAAACAGAACTGCTTAGAATCCTTCAGTGAGGGCTAAGAGCATTGTGCAATGGGAGAACACTTACGAGTATACACAGGGACTTGGCTTTGATTCCCAACATGGAGGTAAATCTGCTTTTTGAGCTTATTTTACATACACAGCAGCTCATACTATATGTTAAGTATATATCTTTTTCAAGAAATATTTTCAGATGCATTTAACCACCTTGGACACATAAGTGTTATGTTTTAATACTCTGTAATGTCGGTTGAGCTGCTTCCTAAGACAGTGATCTGAAGATAATTGAGATAGAGCCCTGTCTTTCACAGTTCAGTCTAGAAGGGACACACCAAACAGATAATTGGCAATACTCGGTGCTAAATGCTGTAATAAGTGCGTAATGCTGGATGCCAAGAGCTAAATGATGGTGCAAAGTGAGAAGAGGAAAAGCAGAGGATCAGTTACAGTTAGAAGGGAGATTGTACTGATTTATATAGCATGGTAATATTTTATATTAATTCCAAGTATTAGGCAGTTGTCTTAGCATAAATTGGCAATGTGGACAGCCTGGAATAACCTGAAAAAGAAGTCTCAAATGAATAATATTTTTAGATTAGCACATACATATGCTAATATGAAGACAATCATATATATGTAGATATATCTATCTACATATATATGATTGTCTTCATTTTTAATTAATTGCTAATTGATTTAGGAGGACCCAGCCAACCATGGGCAATACCATCCCCTGGTAGGTGTTCCTGGGGCGTGGTTCAGTAGGAGGGAACTTGCTTAGAATCCCCAAGAGAAGGCACTGAAGATCTTTCAGAGGAAAGAAATTGGCAGGGCTTGACTTTTACTGAGCAAACAGTCAATAACTGTTTTTAATGAAATTGACTGGATGGTACTACAAGAGTTAGAGGTCAGACGCTAATCAAACACTCAATAAATGCCCCAAATGGTTGTGATTATCATCAGATGCAGAATCACAGAGTGCTTGGGAAACCTACTCAAGGAGGCCAAGATGGCTCATGGGTTAAGTGGTTCTGGGATGAAGGAATGAGGGGAAGGCTTGGAGACTAGGAGCCGGGCATTTTTCCAGGCAAAGTAAAGGAGGGTTGATACCTATGGACCACACAGTCACAGAAAGATGTTGACTCCAGTTCTCTGCAAGTGGCTGTCAGTTGCCAGTAGGCCTGAATGAGCAATATCTGCATTCAAAGCAATAAGATGATGGATCTTGGTTGATCCCTGATTGTCTTACTGCCTCTGAAGCCTTTGATGCTACCATCAGGTCACTTCCATCTTTTCTTGGTGTTCAGAAAGGATACTGATTTAGAACATGTAGGAGTGTGTATGTGTGTGCTCACATGTGCATGTATTTTAGTGCATGTTCATGTGTGTGAAGGTGCACTGGTATGTAGGCATGAGTATGTGGAGATCAGAGGATAACCTCAGTTCTCATTTCTCAAATATTGTCTACTTTGTTTTGGAGATACAATCTCCCACTGGCCTGGAACTCACCAGGTAGGCTAGATCAGCTAACCAGGAAGTCCCAGTGATCTGTCTATCTTCACTCTCCAAGAATGGTGATTCAAGTGTGTTCCTCCACACTTGACTTTTTTTTAAAGTGTGGATTCTGGGGCTTATACACAAGTTTTCATGTTTCAGTTGTTGTATAGTTCATTTATTTGTCATTCATTCATTAATTTGCTCATTCTATCCTCCCCTTCGCCCTAGGACCAATTCAAGTACTACCCTTTTCAACTGTTTGTCAAATCTTTGTCCATATATGTATCTATCATCTACTTACCTATATGTCTGTCTGTCATCTCTATCTATTTATCACTCTATCTATCGTTCCATCTATCTATCATCTATCTATCTATCTATCTATCTATCTATCTATCTATCTATCATCTATCTAATCTATCTATCATCTATCTACTTATCTATCCATTCATCATCTATATATACCCACCTATCCATCCATCATCTATCTGTCTGTCTGTCTGTCTGTCTGTCTTTTTCTGTCTGTCTATCTATCTATCTATCTATCTATCTATCTATCTATCTATCTATCATCTATCTTTTTCTATCTATTTATCTATTTATATCTATCTATTATCTATCTACTATCTATCCATTCATCATCTATATATATACCCACCTATCCATCATCTATCTATCTATCTATCTATCTATCTATCTATCTATCTATCTATCCACTATCTGTCTGTCTGTCTGTCTGTCTGTCTGCCTGTCTACCTACCTATCTACCTACCTATCTTTGACACAATGATTCATGTATCCCAGGCTGACATTGAACTCCCTATGTACCCAAAGATGACTGTGAACTTCTTCTCCTGTCTCCCTGACTCAATACAGGAATAGCAGACAGGTGCCATTGTGCCCATTTGATGCAGTGCTGGGATCCATGCATGCTAATCAAGTACTATACACAGTCAATTACATTTACAGCTTTAGTTTTCAAGTAACTTAAAACGTCTTTTATGTTTTAGACTCTTCCATTATTTTGCTATTGTTGTTATGATTTTCTAAAACCAAATTAGTGTTATTATGATTCTTCTTCCTACGTATTTATTCTTAATTACCAAATAAACTAGATTTTTTTTCTTTTCTTGCTTTTACATGCTATGCATTGAATCTGTCTTGATATTTGCCTAGTTAGTCATTAAAGAACATTTTTTCTGGCTAATAGGAAATGTTTCTCACCTTGGTCAATGCCTTTGGGAATCATATTTCTGACAGTATATTCTGTGTTCAAGAATCTGAACATGAATTCAGTAAGGGACTGCACACATACATCCATACGCATGTCAAAAGAACAGTATAGGCATGCATAACTCAACTTTGTTTCATTTTAGGTGAGCCCGTGGGATCCCACACAAAGAAAAGGGTATGCTAGGGAGAGGTAGCACCATGAAATGGGGTATAGGTGAGGAACCTGGAGGTGGAGAGGTACTGGGATCCAGACAAGCTTTTGTTCACAGTGGCTGCTTCCTGGCACTGAGTTTCACTGGCTCCATGGGGTATCATTTTCTCATCAGCACAAAGATATAATTGGCAGATCTGCTAAGTCTTGTGGTTTCATCTTAGGTGGGCACATCATCAAACCAGCATCATTCCTCAGCAGGGGAGGAGTAAGGGGCATGCCTTCCTTCTCAGCAACCCCTTTACCTGTCATCTGCCATTCTCACCTGAGTGATTTGTTTAGTGCCTTAATTAATGTTTGTCTTGTAAACAGTGTGGCATAGTCTCTGTTATGTTGCTATAACAAAATGCCCTGGAATAGGTGTTCTTGGGTTAGAGAGCTGACTCAGTGGTTAAGAGTATTTTCTGCTTTCCTGAGGACCCAAGGACCCACATTAGGTGGTGTACAACTAACCATAATTCCAGTTCCAGGGAACCTGACACTTTCTTCTAGTTTCTGGTGGCACCTGCAAACACCCCCTCCCCCAACACACCATTAAAAATGAAGTGAATCTTAAAAGAAATACATATTATTTGACCAAGAGTGTTGGATGCTGGATGTCTAAATGTCATGGTTTGCATGAGAAATGTTCCTCAAAGGCTCATATATGTGAATACTTGGTCCCCAGTTGGTGGCGCCCTTGGGATGGTTATGGAATATTCAGGAGGTGAAGCCTTGTTGGAAGAAGTGTATCACTGGTGGTGGGCTTTAAGCGTTCACAGCTGACCCTACCTCCTGCTCTTTTTCTCTTCTCCTGTATGCACATAATAATTAGCCAGCTTTTGCTCCTGCTGCCATGCCCTGCCTTTGCAGTCAGGATGCACTCAATCCCCCTAGAATTGCAATCCCAATAGTTCTCTTTCTTTTTAAAATTGTTTTTGAGCCGGGCGGTGGTGGCACACACCTTTAATCCCAGCACTCGGGAGGCAGAGGCAGGCGGATCTCTGTGAGTTCGAGACCAGCCTGGTCTACAAGAGCTAGTTCCAGGACAGGCTCCAAAACCACAGAGAAACCCTGTCTCGAAAAACAAAAACAAAAACAAAAAAAAATTGTTTTTGGCCATGGTATTTTATCATAGCATCAGAGAATGCATATGGTTGGGGCCTCTTTGCCTTATCACCCCTTCTGGACTCTTCTGTAACCTAGGAAAAGGCACACTACTTCATGGGCTCTTTGAATTTTGAAGGCAGCATTTATATGGCTTGTTTTGGTTTTGTCACTCTGGTCCATTTACCAGGTGGCCCAAAAAGGTGTTAATCTGAATGAGGCTTGCAGCAGGAGGAGGCTCTGCGACAGGTCATGCCTGCTGTGCAAGTTGATTCTCCACTTATTGTGACTCAGCATATCCAGCCATGCCTGAAGTGGCAGTGGCAGATGGTAAATCTCACTTGAGACTCTTCGAGATTGCTGTAGGTGAACTGTAGAACAGGCCTTTAGGAATTTTACAGCAAGGACTTGCTGTTTTCTGACAGTAAGTGCTCTGCTTTAAAGACACAGCTCTTGATGCTGGGAAGCCAGCTCCGTTGATAAAGTGTCTGTCACACAAACGGGGGACTTGAGTTCTATCATTGGCACCTTATGTGAAAAATCAGATGCAGCAGCATGCAGTTGCAATCCCAGGACCAGGAAGGCAAGACGGGGGTGGGGGG
>NC_022010.1:24119585-24130082 GCF_000317375.1 Microtus ochrogaster
GGGGGGGTGGGGGTGGGGCTAAATGGAGCGGGCTGGCCAGCCAGCATAGTCAGATGTGAGAATGTAGCATTGGTCATGGAACGCACTGGTCTAAATATGTCCCTTGTTCTGTCCCAGTGCAATTGACTTCATATAGTGGTGGGATGACCTTTTGAAGACACAGTTTAACTACCAACTATGTGTCAATACGGCATAGAACTAGAGCATGGTTCACTAGAAAGCTGTGGAGAGTCTAAATATACACCTGATGTATGATGCTCCCTCTTCAACAGGAGGATTCAGGGGTCCAGGAATTAAGCGGTTGATATGTGACACTATCCTTGGGGAGACTTGATCAAATATCTACTCAGCCCAAAAAAAGAAAACAGATACTTCCAGATAAGGATGAGATAATAGGCTGAAGTAAAGATAGGACCAAAATCCAACTTGGGTGAAACAATGAGTTTTATTGTGGTTCATTACGGGAATATGGATTAGAGCTTATTTATAAGAACAGAAATGACTTAGAGATAGCTACATCACCAAAAGCCTGTCCCAAGATGAGTGACAGTTCAGGAAAGCTAGAAACCTAAAGTTTATTGTATAACTTCTAAGCAGCTCAACAGTTTGGAGAGGATCTCTTCTAGGAGGCTCACTTGGTCTGAGCCTCTTCCAGGCTGATCAGATGGTCGCTGCTACATCCAGTTGGATCTGAGTATCTTTGTCTCTTCTAGGCAGTTTGATCTTCTTCATTCCGGTCAGCTGTCTGAGATTCTTCCAGGAACTTTAGCTTGTCTGAATGTTTCTCTCACCAGTCCCTATCTATATTTGGGGAGGGAGAGAGCTAGTGAATCTGATAAGTTTCAGGGACTTCTTGAACCTTTTGAGTTGTTTGTTTCCTGAGCTTAGGGGATTTCCTTGCAAGGTGGTATTTCACCTCCCTTTATTCCATCCTATGTCTTAATAAGGGATTATTATCTTGGAGGAAATTGCTACACAATAGGGTTGAGAACAGGGGTATTACAATTCTCTATAGTCACTAGGGACATAGTAGTAAAATCTTTGATGTAATTGCTCATGACTTTCTGCTAGGTGGCCATAGAAATCTTTGTTCAATAAGGGAACAAAGAAGTTTTTGTTCTAGAGTGTGGGAATATGGCTCAGTGAAAGAACACGTACCTCGCATGTATGAGACTCTATGTTCAGTTTCTAGCACTAGTCAAAGAAATGATCCAAGAAACACAAACAAATAGTCATAATAAATGAACATTTTAAACTATTCTGAAGGGGCAAGTTGAATCTCAATTGTATAATCTTTCCCCACCAGGCTGCATCCATTGTCAGAGTTTATGTCACTCCTCACTTGAAGCAGGTCAGCCAGGAGCCATTTGGAGACTTGTCACAGGTGTCATGGCTCCACTGTGAATGTTTTCATTCTTTATCAGTGATACCCCTTACCGTGAGTCATGGCCTCAGAAATTCCGTCCTGAACTTAGTTTTCAATCTGTAACTCATTTCCTCCCTTATTGATCTCTTCTAGGATGCTTAGGCCCCTGTTGCATTGAAAGGACTCTGCTGTGGGACAATGGTCTGTACCCTGTCTCTTGTATTTTAAGTAAACACTGATTGGCCAGTAGCCAGGCAGGAAGTATAGGCGGGGTGACCAGGCAGGAAGTAGAGGCAGGGCAATAAGAATTCTGGGAAGAGGGAAGTTTCAGTCTGCAGTTGTCACCCAGACACAGAGGAATCCAGGCACAGAGCAAGCAAGATGTGACTGCCTCGCTGAAAAAGATACCAAGCCATGTGGAAAACACAGATAAGAATAATGAGCTAATATAAGTTATAAAAGTTAATAAGAAGCCTGAGATACTAGGCCAATCGGAGCATAATTAATGTAGATCTCTGTGTGATTTCTTTGTGACTTAACAACAGCAAGAACCAGGCAGGACAGAAATCCAGGACTGTCTGAAACAGCCCCAGCCTGGGATATGCACCTCCCTTGGCTAATTTCTGTAGCATGCAGTCAGCAGGAAGCTCTTTTGAGCCTGGTGTGAAGCTTGCAGGTTCTCACCTTCCATTCATAGCAAGGAACCAGGCTTCTTTTAAAGGATTATTTATTAAAATAGGAAGTTTAGCGTAGATATGTATAGGCCCCAAGATCTTTGTACTGAATTCTCCTTCCCATTTTTGGAACATGTGTATGTGTACTTGTTTGTGTATATAAGCATGTGGTAGTGTGTGCGGAGGCAAGAAGTGGGCAAGTGAGTGGGGTGTCTTCCTCAATCTCTCTACCTTATTTTTTGAGACGCGGCCTCTCCCTGAGTCTGCAGCTCACCAATTTAGGTGGACTGGTTGGCCACCAAGTTTCAGGAATCTTTCTGTCTCCAGCCACATGGTGCCAGGATCACAGGCATATACCCACCACCACTCCTAGCTTTTAAATGGGTGCTAGGGATCAGAACACAGGTCTTCAAGCTTGCACGGCGAGCACTTTACCAAATAATCCACATTCTCTTCCACTTCTGGAAATTTCTATGCCTATTTTCTAACTCCTCCTTCAAGGAGAAGCCAGTTAGCACCCCGCCCTTCTACCCTCCCCATCCCCCATCATTTTCTATGCTTGGCTTTCCTTTTCATGGTTATTTGCCTTGTGGGAAAAGCAAGCTCCAAGCTGCACCAGGCATTTATAGTATCATTTAGCTAACTACCAGATGCTCAAAGTAAGCATTTTTATTTTATAGGATTCACGCGTGTCTTCTGTGGCCAAGAAATTAGTAACTGTACCCTCCATTGACACTTTAGTCCTCGTGTTAACAGTTGGTTCACTTAACTAACCAGCAGTTGCCAGCTGTAGCCAAGGAGGCTAATAAATAAAAATATCAGAAAACAATAATTAACCTTGAGTATAAAGGTATTAACCAGAGGCAATCAATCACTTTGCCAGGCTTAGTAAACACTTAGAATGTATTAAAGGTCCCGGAAGGAGTAATTAAAGATCTGAGATCTTCTAGTAAATAGAAGCAACAAAGGGCCAAAGACAACCCTGCAGACTGATGACTGTTCAATATGAGCCAAATGGCAGAGAGTAGCTCTCCACTCTCTGAGCATGAGACTTTCTCATTGAGGAGTCTAGGACACCTGTGTCCATGGGGGTGGCGTGTGCACACGAGCCCATGTTCATGTGGGAGTTGGAGGACAATCTCAGATGTTTTTCCTTAGGCTACCACCTTTTGGTTTGAGACGGGATCTCTCACTGGCTCGGACCCTGCTAGTTCATTTAGGTTAGGTAGCCAATGAGCTCCAGGGATCCACTTCTCCCCCACTGAGATTACAGGTATGTACCATCATGTCTGGCTTTTAAAATATGGGTTCTGGGATCAAATTTGTATCATGACGTTTGCAGGGCACAGGCCCTTCTACCATTCCCAAGCATGTTTTTCTCTATAAGGCATATCAGCCTTGCCATTCCTTGCCATTCCCTACTTTGGGTGATTTGTTTCGTCATTCAAGTAACAGTAATAGTGAAAACCCGTGGTCTCTCTTGCAGAATTGCTCCCTGTACAGGTTATAAATACTTACGCAGTACTGGAAAGTGTGAGATTCTACAAGATTTTCCCCAGTATTGTATGGGATTGCTCCTAACAGATGTGTTAAAGCACCTCTGACATAGGACCCGGGTGGCATATATTTAATATGAACAATGTAACTGGTTTTGTCATGCATCAGCAGGCAACCATCTCACCAGGCCATATGGAGAACACTCCAACATCCCAGGGGTTCTTGTCCCCTTTGTAATTCCTTAGCCCCTTTCCAGGCAACCGTGGCTACTCCAGTCATGATAGATTAGTTGGTATATTTAGAACTTAAGGAAAATGAAATTATATAACATTCTCCACCCAGAATAATTTTTCCCCAGTGCTTGGCATGGAATGCAGAATCTGATACACACTAGGCAAGTTCCTTACCACTGAGTGATGCCTCCTTTCTATTTCAACTCTTGTGTTTTGTAAAGGTATCCATAGATGATTTCTCTTTATGACTAATATCCTAAGGGTTGTATATATCACAATTGTTTATCCCTTCACCTGCTGTTAGACATTTGGTTTGATTCATGCTTTTGGTTCTTATAAATAAAGCTGACATGGGGCTGGAGAGATGGCTTAATGGTTAAGCCTTTGTTGTTCTTGCAGACAAGAGAATTTTGGTTCTCAGAGCCCACATCACGAAAATCAAAGCCACCTGCAATTATACCTTCAGAGGATATGACACCCTCTTCTGGTCTCTTCAGCCACATGAACTCAAATGTACATACACACATAGTTTAAAAAAATAATTATAAATTTAATTTTTAAATAAATAAGGTTATTATAAACATATGCATACACGTATTTGAAAGAACATGTAATTTTATTTCTCTTGGTAAGTGGCTTGTCTGGCATGCACATTTTTAACTCTTTGTTGGTCTGTTAGCTGGTTTTGAGGCAGAGTTCCATGTAGTCCAGGATGGACTACAACTCTTCATGTGGCTTATGTGGATCTTAAACTGCGGATGGTCTACCATCCCCCCCCCACTCTTAATCTCAATCGTAGGCTTACACCACTGTGTCTGGCTAGTTTACCTCTCTCTTTTTACTTTGACTGATCTTGTAGGTGTGTCATGGCTTTGTACATGTCACAGTGAAATGTGGAGGTCAGAGGACAACTTGCTAGAGTCTTCTCTCCTTGGTTTTCAGGACTTGAATTCAGGTCAACAGCCTTGGCAGGCAACACTTTACCTACTGAGCCATTTTACTGACCCCATTTTTAAGTGTTTAAGGAACTGTTGGTCCATGGAAATTGCTCTGTCACAGGGTCAGCCTTAGCATACATGAAGGTGTCCTAGATTCTGAGGAAGGAGGAAAAGGAGGAAGAAGAAGAGACCTAAAAAAGTAGAAGAGGGAGAAGGAGAGATGGGAAAAAATGGAGGGTGGATGGCTGCTCGTTTCCCATCTAATGTTTTAAGCACTCATGTATGATGGTTTCAGAATCTTCCGAAATTCAATATAAAATATTATTCTTTATTTATAATTTCCCGATGATGCATTTCCAATATGGCATTTTCATTTTTCTGTTTAAGGTTAGTAACTAAGTTTTGCCTTTAAATAAGCTCAAATAAGCTTCTCTCTTTTTTTGCCATTTGGTCTCAATTTAATAGAAAAAGCAGTTAGTCACTGCTGAGTCAATCTTACTGGGACTCTCTCCCTCCTCCTCAGATCTTATTCCATAGGTATCGCTCATATCCTACTGTGTGCTTGTTCTGTGGCTTGACTGGTGAACTTCCATTTATGTCCCCTAACCCCTCACCAAACTTTTCAAGGCTACTTTGAAATCCTAACTTTGCTATCAGAACTTCTTGAACCCTCAGCTGGGGTAGTAAAGCAAGCTAGCCCAGGACGTTTTTCCAGGGTCCCAAGCTTTTGATCTAGATGGTGGAATGTGTTTCTATTAGTTACTTTTCTCATTGTTGGGACAAAATATCTGAAAAGAAGAAACAGAAGGGCAGAAGGGGTTGGTTTTTACTGACAGTTTTAAAGGGATGGAGGTGGGAATAGAAGGCTGCTGATCACGTAGCATCTGAACTCTCGAGAGGACAGTGGACAGGAAGTGAGGCAGGGTATCTAACCTCAAGGCCCACCCCCAGTGACTTACTTCCTCCAGTGAGGTTCCACCTCCTAAAGGTTTTGTAACTTTCCAAATCTTCACAGCCAACTGGAGACCATGCATTCAAACCCAAGAGCTATGGGGGAACATTTCGTAGCGAAAGCACAGCCGTGTTCTGTTTAGACCAGGTAACACCAAGTGTGCTACACAGCTGGACAGACAGACTTCTGGTCAGGACTAGTAACAAACTTTCCAACTTGATACTTAATATTTGTGCTCTTCTGTAATCTGTTCATCGTCATGGAGTAGTGGTCAGCACATTATTTATTTCCCTTGTTTCTCTGTTTCTCGGCAACAGAGTCTATTGTTAATGGTACAGCTATCCTAGGAAATACAGGAATGCCTATCATAGAGGATGGTGGAATCTCAGCAAAACATTCACTACCTACTTTTCATGCTTCTCTCGGGGAAATACAGCCTCGCTCACAGCACGGTTACGTGGATTTGTAACTTCTTGTAAAACCAGACCTAGTGAATGTTGACTAATGAATCCATGGTGACCTTGGATGGAGCAGGAATTGAGAAAGAGGGCTTTAATTTGCATTCTGTGGGACTTTCTCTGTATTTTCTCATAATGAGATGGTGAGAAAGACCTAACCTGATAGTATTATATGCAAAAATCCTCCTATATAATTCAGAAATCAAAATTAAAGATGAATACTACCATTGGGACTACAAACAAACCTACCATACTGTTGATTATGAATAATGAAAGAAGTTTTACTGTGTGTGTGTGTGTGTGTGTGTGTGTGTGTGTAACCATGCATACATGCACACAGGTCATGGGAGGATGTTGGATAACCTGCTGTGTTACTTTCTACCTCATCCCCTTGAGACAGGTTCTCTCCCTGAACCTGGAGTTCATGTATTTGGCTCCACCTCCCCAGCACTAAGATTGCAAGAGTAGGCCTGCACACTCGGCTTTTTCAAAATGTACGCTCTGGGCATCAAACAAGGTTCTCATGTTTACAAGATAAGAATTCTAATCAACCGAGCTATTTTTGCTAGCTTTCTCTTACTATGACCTTCGAATATCTCTTCTTTAGATGCTCCAGGGGCAAAGGACATTGCCGCTGGACAGAATAAAGAACCCCACAGGACAGGATTAATTGGTTTTAAATTAAAAACAACAAATCACTGTCCCCGAACTGAGCTAACATTGACAAGTCTTAGAAACACAATTGGCCTCTTAGAATTATTCACTCAAAGGACACCTTAATTAAAAGTGACTGGAGCATAGGATGGGGACACGTGCTTACTGATTCCTACTATGTGCCAGACATGGTATTACATTTTCTTGTATTTCCACCTCACAGGGTATATGGTATTTTTCCACCCTGTCTGTCTGTCTGTCTCCACCCTCGTGTGTGTCCATGTCTGTGTGTGTGTTCTTGTCCATGCAAGTGAGTAAGGGAGCAAGAGTTGATGTCAAGGGCCTTTCTCAGCCCCCCCTTTTTTTTTACCACCACCCCTCTTTTCTTTTAGATGAGGTCTCTCTCCAGTTTGCCTGCTATTTTGGCTAGCCTGACCAGATATCCCTAGGGATCCTCCTGTTTCTGACCCCTAGCTTTGGATACGCTGGATAGGTTTTTTTTTTTTCTCAACTTGACACAGCTAGGGTCATCTGGGAAGAGGGGGCTTGGTATGAAAATGCCTCCTTACGATTGGTCTATGGGCAAGTCTGTGGAGACATTTTCTTGATTGATGATTGATGTTGGAGACACCAGCCAACTATGGGTGGTACAATCCTCCCGGTGAGTGGACCTGGGTTGTACAATAAAGCAAGCTGGTAAGCCATGGGGAGCAAGCCAGTAAGCAGCATCACTCCATTGTCCCTGCTTAATTCCTGCTTCCAGGTTCCTAACTTGAGCTCCTGTCCCACTTTCCCTTATTGATTAGCAGCGTGGGCAGAGAAGCCAAATAAACTCTTTGCTTTGGGGTATGATGTTTATCATAGCCAGAGGAAGTAAACAAGGACAGATCCGCATGACCCAAATTTTAACCTGGGTGCTGGAGATCTGAATTCAAGTCCTCACATTCGTTCAGCAAATGTTTTACTCACTGAGCCATCTCTCCACACTCTACGTCCAGTTTATAGATGAGGAAATGAGATCCGGAGAGCGCCGGGGACAGTTACTGATTAAGAAGGAATTTGATGCACTCTGGGCTTAGCCCCCGCCCAGACTTTATAATTCTCATACAATCATGTGGTAGAATTCCTGAACGGGATAATATAGAGAGCAGACCACACAAAATAAATTGTAAAAAGCCAGGTCTGCTTGTCAAAGTGAATGAATTCTAGCAGGAGGTGAGACAGGAGAGTTTTTGCTCCCACTCCCACCGTTGTCCTACCACTGGGCAGGCAAAACAATCACTGGCCACAGCAAAACCGTGGGTTCTGCATAACTCATTAGCTCTTACTGTTTAGTCTGATGACATATGACAAAAGAATTTGTTCCAGATGTCAACCCAATGCAATAGAATTGAACAGCCCATCTACAAAAAAAAAAAAAAAAAAAGGCCAAGCAAAGGAAAACCACAGGAGATCGTCAAGGCAAAGAAGTAGCTGCTTAAAGCCAGCTGCACTGCTCAAAGTGTCCCCAGCTCTGGTCCAGGGTCACCTCCACACCTCAGTCCCATAGCCATTGGCGTCTCACCAGTCATAAATTATTTGCTCACTATTTTCAATGTTAAAGTCTTCTCTGGTTTCTGAACTTATGGCATTTGAAGAGATTATTGAGATAAATTCCTTGTGGGGTTTAGTGTGGAAATGTTTTATCTGTAAAATATATAGACATAGGTATATATTCATCACATAAACTCAACAGTCAAGTTCAATGTATCTTGATCTTTTTTTTCTTTGGTTGTTAGAAGGCTCAGAGCCCAGTTTTGTACACAAGAGCAGAGCTCTATGAGGCCTCGTTTTCCCATAAAATTATAAACTACATTAGTCAAGGTTCTCCAGAGAAATAGAACTGCTAGGCTATATGCAGGCATTTCAGAAGAATGCTGCATTTTTATGCAAACAATACTGTTATTGTAGAAGAAATCTGCTTATGAGAATATGAAATCCAGGAGGTCTCATACTCTCCACTCCAGAAGGGGCCGATGCCGGAGAGCTGCAAGTCTGTCACTTTGAGGTCAGGGCTCTGAGAACCAGGGTAGGGCTTGGGGAGGCTTCTGGAATAAATTCAATAGCTCCAGAGATCTGAGAACCAGAGACTCTAATGTCTGATGTCAGGAGCCAACAGGTAATGTGGCTCATAAAGAGGAAGAAGAAATTGACCTTTTCTCTCCCTTCACTTTCTATCTGAGCCTTCAGTGGACTGGAGGCTGGCTACCAAAAGTAAGGAAGATTTGAGCTAGTCTGTCTTCATCACTGTGTCTGGATACTTGAAACAATAGGATGGGGGAAGGTTATTTTAGTCTAATTCCAGTCTTCCGTCATTTGACTCTGTTGCTATGGTGAAGAAGATGGTGGTGAGCAGATGACAGGACGAAGATGCTTAGTTCCTGGCAGAAAGGAAGAGATGGGGGAAGAAGGGAGGGGAGTTTGAAGAAGTAGAAGGGGAATAAGGGGAGGGGGAAGAAAGAAGAAGAGGAGAAAAGAAGAGTCTTAGGATATGGTTTGGATAAGGCACACCCTGTTTTAATTCCTTTTCCTATCACTGTGCTTAAACACTCTGACCAAAACAAGTCACGGGGGAAGGGGTTTGCTTCTTCCGACTCCCAGACCATGGGGAAGTTCACCATGGTAGAAGTCCCGGCAGCGGGATCTCGTAGTAGCCTGTCCCATGGCTTTCCCAATCAGAGAGTACCTGAATGCTGGTACTCACCTCATCTTCTCCGTTCTCTCCAGTTCCGGATTCCCTGCCCAGAGAATTGCCTCGCCTATCGTGAGGATGGCTCTTCAGGCAAGATAACCCCCCAAAGGTGTGTTGGAGGCCTATAATTCGGGATTCTGTGACTTTGACCATGAATACCAACCACCACACTTTTCCAAGGTGTGTCTTCAAGTTTTCTACCTCCTCTAAATAAGCTCTGCCTTCTCCTGGTCCGTTCGGCTATACACTCATCAGTGGGTTGATGATACCACCCCTAAATGTTGAGATGATAGGCACTCGCAGCCATTCCCAGCTTGTTTGTGTGTGTGTGTGTGTGTGTGTGTGTGTGCTTGAGTATAGGGTACTCTAACTCAGATACTCCTAAGAATATTTTTATTTTTTCCATTGTGTGTGTGTGTGTTTATAAGTGGTGTGCATGTGTGAGTACATGCATTTTTGTAGTGGTTGTGGGCACACATGTATGGATCTAGAGACACAAGGTTGATAACGGAATCATCTTCTGCCTTGTTCATTGAGGCAAGTTCTCTCAATTAAACCCAGACCTTGCTGATACGACTGATATTGTGTTTTGAATGAGAAATGTTTCACATAGACTCCTATATTTGAACACTTGGCCCCTAGCTGGTGCTGCATCTGAAGAAGTTATGGAGCCTTTAGGAGGTAGAGCTTTACTGGAGGATGTCAGTCACTGAGGTGAGTTTTCAGGGTTTAGAACCTCACTCTACTTCCTGCTGGGCCTCTCAGCTTCCTGTGTGTGGACGGACTATGATCAGCCCTCTGAGCTGGACCGTGGCCTTCCTGTTTGTGGACAAACTATGATCAACCCTCTGAGCTGGACCGTAGGCTTCCTGTGTGTGGACAAACTATGATCAACCCTCTGAGCTTAACCATAGGTTTCCTGTGTGTGGATGGACTGTGATCAGCCCTCTGAGCTGAACCATAGGCTTCCTGTGTGTGGATGGACTGTGATCAG
>NC_022010.1:24130262-24135457 GCF_000317375.1 Microtus ochrogaster
CCTCTGAGCTGAACCATAGGCTTCCTGTGTGTGGACAGACTGTGATCAGTTCTCTGAGCTGGACCATATCAGGAAGCATTCCCTTTTGTAATGCCCTCAACAATTTGAGAGTATGCATTTCATATGCTTGTAGATGGTCTACTTAATGATGCCTTTCTGTAGCTGTATCTGGTTCATGCATTCCAGGTAGAAGCATGACATTTTGTTTTCAGTGTCAGGTGCATAGAGCAAACCCAGATCAGCCATTGCAAGTTACGCTAGCTTCCTTCATTTGGTCCTGGTGGCATCTCCAGGGTTCTCCACCATAATGACATTGTTTTCCCTTTGTGATAGCTTACTATTTTGTTGTACCGTATTTTGAGATGTCCATTATCCTATACCATATCTGTGCATCACCTGACAGCTACCATCTACTTTGGGGTGCCTGATTGAATTGGTGAGTGTTGGTTCACCTTGTCTAGTCACTGTGATGATTTCCAATTGTTCAATAATTATGACAAGCATTAAGAAAACAACAATATTTATTTATAAGATTTTGAATGAATAGGAACACTCATACACTGCTGGCGAGGTGATAAACCTTCAGAAATAAGTATTTAGCTTATTTAAAAAAATACAAATATGAGGGCTGGAGAGATGGCTCGGGTGGGTCAGTGCACTTGCTGTGCAAGGATGAGGATGTGAGTTTGAATCTCCAGGACCTTATAAAGATGCAGGCACAGTTACACATGCCTGGAAATTCAGTGTTGAAGGATGGTGACCCACCAGCCTAGCCAAAATCATGAGCTTATAGTTCAGTGAGAGGCTGCCTCAGGCAGTATGGCAGAGACAATAGAGGAAGACACTCAACACCCCTTTCTGGCCTCTATACATGCACGTTCATAGGCATATACCACATATACACACCACATTACACACGACACACATGTCCATGCACACACATAAATAAATAGATAAAATAGATTCACCACGTGACTCAAGTGTACCGTTTCTGGGTATTGACTTGAAGCACTCTAGGTCTCCATGTCACTGAGATATTTGCAGATCATGCTTGCTGCAGCGCTATTCATGATAAGTTATGCAACCATCCTAGGTGTCCAACAGTAGAGGGATGGGGATGAAAGGTGAGGTAGGTGTCCTATGCGGGAAAATGGATGCAACTGGAAATGCTCATGGCAAGCCTATCTCAAAGACGAATCTATTTTCTTTTGTCTTTGGTGGTTCCTAGATTTTTCTAAAATCGTTCACGTGATGGGGATCAAATGGGGATTTTTAAATGGCCATTCATACCTGTTATTGTTTCATTACTGAGACTTGACAGAAACAAGTTAAAGCAGGACAAACACCTCTTGCCTCACAGGTTCAGAGGAGCAGTCCTTGATTGCTCGGCCCCATGTGCTTGGAAAGAACACGATGTCAGTGACAATTCATGTCAGAGTTTCTTCGCTGCATGGTAGGCAGGATGCAGGGATAGTTAGGAATCAGAAATGGCCAATATTCCAGAGACTTACTTCTTGCAGTTAGATTTCACCTCTCAAAGATTCCAATACTGTACAAAACAGTACTATTATATTTTTTAAATAGTGTTTTTTTATTTGTGTGTGTGTGTATGTGTTTGTGTGTGTGGTGTGCACATGGGTGCATATGCTTATGGAGTCCACTAGAGGGCATTGGATCCCCTGGAGCTGGAGTGACAGGATGGTAGGCTCCTGATGTGGGTGCTGAGATCTTGACACAGGACAGGTGGAAGAGCAGAAAGCTCTCTTAACCACCAAGCTATCTCTTCAAACCAGGCTATTTGTTTTAAATAAAATTTTATTGTGAGAAAGAACTTTTCATTCTATTTACACATTTATTGTTTCTGTATGGACCTAGAGATTCTCATCCTATTTCCTGCATATCATCTACAGGACAGAGTACATACATACTGTTGTGATATCATATTTGTCTCAGCCTAGTCCCACAGTGGCATGGATTCAGTGTTTACAGCCTGTCTGTTTGCCATAGTAATACTGCTCACTTCTTGGTTGGCTGAAGTTTATCATCCAGTATTTCCTTAACAAGACCCTATGGGATTTAGAGTCTCAAAATTCATATACACTTTAAAATATTCCCCCTTTCCCTTTAACAGCTTCATTGAGTTACAATTCATATGCCATACAATTCAGCCATCTGAATTTTCCAATTCAATGCTCTTAACCATATCTGGATTCAGGCAATCCTCACCAGAATCAATTTTAGGACTTGTTTTTGTCAGTCCACACAGGAACTTAGTACCCCTTCAGAGTCTTCCCATTTCTCCAGAATCTCCATTTCCCCCAGTTCTAGTAAAAAATCAAAACAAAACTAATGACTGTGTGGATTTTCCCTATCCTAGATTTTTCTTACAAATGGAATGAGACACTATAGTATTTTTTGACTAAGTTCTTTTACTCATCTTGTTTCCAAGTGTCTTAATTTCTTTTCCCATTAATTTATCAAATTATGGGAGAAAGTGTTTTTTTGGGTTCATGATTGTGTCATTGTGTAGAAGTCAAGGCAGGGACTTGAAACATTATGTCCACATTAATAGAGAATACAGAGAAGTGAATGCACATGTGATCACTTGCTTGTTTGCTTGTAATCAGCTTGATTTTTCCACTCTTACACAGTTCACACCCCCTGCCTAGGGAATGGTGCAGCCCATAGTGGGTTGGGTCTTCCCTCACCATTTAACTTAAAGCAATCCCCATACAAACACGCCCACAGGCCAAACCAATGTAGGCAATCTTTCATGGAAGCTGTCTTCCTAGGTGATTCAAGGTATTATTGAGTTGATAATGAAAGCTAACCACCACACTAAGGTTCATCAATGTTATAGCAAGCCTTAGTTGATTGCCTTTCTACGTCTAATACTTTTGCATGACTATATCATATTTTATTTATCCATTAATCAGTGACTGGATGTTTGGGTTTTTGGTGCTGTGAACATATGTCTGTTTGTTCTTTTATGGGAGTGTATTTTTGTTTCTCTTGAGAACACACCTTGGAATGGAGCTTATGGATCATATTTGGGTCAAATGGTCATACAGTGTTTATTATTTTGAGGAGCTTGTGCAATATATATATATATATATATATTTGTGTGTATATACATACTGATCTATATATATGTATAATTATTTATAAATATTTATAAAATAAATAATTATACATATATATATCAGTATGTGTATATACACACATATACACATACATATATGCAGGTATATATGATATATAATATATAATCATTTTTGCCAACATCACAGATGTGTTCCACCTCTACCTCAATTTTTATCATGATGACTAAGCTCAGTTGTCAATCTGATGAGATCTAAAATTACCTAGATGATAGACCTCTAGCCATGTCTGTGGGATACTATCTTGATGAAGTTAATTAAGATGGCAAAATTTGCCCATAGGCACCATTCCTTGTACTGGGACCTTGGAATGAATAAAAAGGAGAGAGCGAGCTGAGCACAGCATTCATCTCTGCCTGTGTTCTGACTTGGGCACATGCAATGTCCCTAGCTCTGTCGTGCTCCTGCTATCATGCCTTCTTAATATGAAGGATAGCACGCTGAACTGTGAGCTAAAATAAAGCCATCCTCCCTTAGGATGCTTTTGAGAGCATTTTACCACAGCAACGAGCAAAGTAACTAAGATACGGATCATTTCATTTATTATACCAGCTATACTTTGTTGTTGCAGCCGTCATACCAGATGTGAAACACCATCATATCGTGGTTTTGATGTACAATTATTAGGTGGCCCTGATCTTAGTACGTTTTCACCTGTTCCTTGTCCTGAAGTCTATTTGTGGATAGACTACACTCACCTTTTTTTTTAAAAAAATATTTGTTTATTTTTAATTATTTGTGTATGAATGTGTGTCTGTGCGTGAGTATGGGCACATAGTACAGGTGCCCATGGAGGACAGAAAAGGGAGGTGTATGCCTGGTGTTGGAATTCCAGGTCACTCTGAGTCACCGATGTGAATGCTGGGAACCTGGGAACGGAACTCAGATCCTTTTTGAGAGGATCAAGTGCTTTTAACAATTCAGCCAACTTAGAAGCTCAACCTGCCCATTTTACAATTAGATCATTCAACTTTTTCATTCCTGCGCTCTGTGCATTTTTTACAAGTTCTGGATAAAATCCTTTTGTTAGATACATGATTTGCAAATACTTTCTCCAAGATGTGGGCCGCTTGCCCCCACTTTCTGGATGATGTCCTGGCAGGCATATGTCTTTGTAGTTTGTAAGAAGATGAGTTATGTTTTTCCTTTCATTGCCCTTGCTTTTGACACCATGTCTAAGAAACCATTGCCTATTCCAAGGGCATCCAAAGATGCCACTAATGTCTATTCCAGCCACATTTAATGTCACACATATGTGTATTATACACCATGACCTATTGCTTACCTTCTCTTTTTTATACACTCCAGGATCCCAGCTCAAAGAAAGGTGCCATCCATAATGGACCTTTCCATCTCGATTAAGCAAATCAAGATAACCTCCCACAAGCATGCCTAGAAGCCTGTCTCCTTGGTGACTATAGATGTCATTAAGTTGACAATTGAAATCAACCATTATACCAAGGATGGTCTTGAACCTCTCCCTGTACCACCACATCCTGCATTCCAGCTTGTATTTCATCTCAATCTTGTCTCGCTAGATTTTTATTATTGCTCATATTTCTGCCTTCAGCTCCAGTTCTTGTTCTTTATAATGCCCCATTAAATGTCTTTTTGAATGAAGGCCTTGTAACTCCAGATCTATGTTCAAAGACCGTATTTTCCTATGTGACTTTTTGATGTGCGATCTCCCTTTCTCTATTCCCTCTTCATCCTTGCACAGTTCCTGTTTATGTTCTGTCTTAGCCCTTTTGATTTACAGTTTGTATTGGGTTGAAATGAGTTTTTCCTTGGGCATATCATTTAGGGAAGTATTCTGTGCCAGGAGGAATAGCTGTCTGGCTGATTCTTATTCAGTTTTTCAGTCTAGAAGTAACTCCCCACTTTTAGGTAGAACTCTGTCTGTGTGAACAGACCTTAACTCACCTGAGCCAACAGAAGTGGGCTCACATTTCAGCCCTTCTTGAGCATTTTATGTCACCTGTTTCATGAAGTTCAGACACTCTTGTCCCAGGGTTCATTTTCCTTCCCCTCCCT
>NC_022010.1:24135557-24139460 GCF_000317375.1 Microtus ochrogaster
TCCCCTCCCTCCCTCCCTCCCTCCCTCCTTTCCTTCCTCCATCCCTTCCTTCCTTTCTTCCTTCCTTTCTTTATTTCTTCCTTAATTCCTTTCTTCTTTCATTTCTTTCCTTCTTTCTTCCTCTCTCTCCCTCTGCCTTTAATGGTCAACTTGATCGAACCTAGAATAACATAGGAAGAGAGTCCCAATGAAAGGCCATCTACATTGGGTTGGGCTCTGGGCATATCTGTGGGAATTGCCTTATGCTAGCAGACAGTGGGAGACACAGCCCGCTGTGGTGGCATCATTTACCAGACAGAACATCCCGAGCAGTGGAAGTGTAGAGAGAAGATGAGCAGAAGCAAGCAAGCTATCAAAACACATGCATTCATCTCTTCTTGTCCTGACTGTAGAGGTAGACGTGTTGTGACTGGCTCTTTGACAGTTCTGTCTTGAGTTCCCAGGCTAATGGACTTGTAACTGCTTGTGACCTGGAATGGTAAGGTTAAAATGAGCCCTTTTCTCCTCTAGGCTGCATTTTCTGTCACAGCAGCAGGAAGAAACCCAGGATGTTATAGTGCTGGGGATTAAACCCAGATCCCCATGTCTTCCAGGCAGGTGTTCTACCACTGAACTCTGCCTCCAACTCGTTTTACTTTTAATTTTGAGACAGGCACTCACTAAATTGTCCAGGCTGGTCCTGAACTTATAGTTCACCTGCCTCAGTCTCCTGAGTATTTGGAATTACAGGCTTATATCACCGTGCCTGGGAGGCTGTTAATTT
Organism: Microtus ochrogaster; assembly: GCF_000317375.1. Classification (NCBI taxonomy): domain Eukaryota; kingdom Metazoa; phylum Chordata; class Mammalia; order Rodentia; family Cricetidae; genus Microtus; species Microtus ochrogaster. Next base: position 24,136,321 of record NC_022010.1, read on the forward strand.
TAGTATTCTTAAGTACATGTGGGAAGAAAATCTTTAATAAATGACATTTCTGATTATTTAGAAGCTATGAACTCAATGAAGCTTTTATTCTGTTCGTTATTCTACTCCATATGTTCATCTTTACAAACATTGCTCATTATTTCTGTACTCAGAAAAAATGATGCATTAAATTTTTTCTCTCTCCTCTCTTCTCCCCCTCCCCACTTCCCTCTCTTCCTCCAGCCCCCCTTTTGTGTGTTTGGTTGCACGTCTATGGGTGTGTACACCAAAGCAAGAGAACATTGGGTTTCCTGTTCAATTATTCTCCGCCTTATTCTCTTGAGATAGGGTCTCTACTTGAATCTGGAGCTAAGGTGGAAGTAGTAAGCCCCAGGAATACTCCTGCTTCTACAAAACATAGTTCTGGGGTTAAACTTCGAGATTTTCACATTTTCTGTGGGGGTTTGAACTCAGGTTCCCACTCTTGCGTAGTAGCAAGTGGTCTTACCCACTGAACCAAATCTCATCTCACCAGAACTGAATTACCTTTAGTAAACTCACCAAGTTCACACGCCTACTGCCGAGTTGGGAGTAGCCTTCAATAAGAGGGGAAGCTGGATTTATAAGGTGTCACCTCGAAAAGGCATGACAGTGATGGATAATGACAAGGCAAATGAGGAGGGGCAGAGAGCTCAGACCTAGCAAGGCCAGCAAAACCACTGTAGTTAAAAGAAGCCATAGGGTCAGGCAGGAACAATCTGGAAGCAACGCTGGGTATGGAAACGCCTGTGCACTGGCTTTATTGTGATAATGTGATCATTCTTATGGGAGAGGACTCTGAGGGGTGGGGAGGTTAGGGAAATAGCCTGGGCCTTTTGAGTGTGGAAATGGTGAGTAAATTTCATTTTTCTCTTTCCATTTTCCAGGCACTTGGCTCCCGCCTAGCTGCCAGCTGAAGTGTTTCATGGTACAGTAATGTTATTAGTCAAGAGAAGGCAGAGAAGGGACAAAGGGGGAAGGACACAGAGCTCTGTTGGGGATGTGATGAGTTATTGTTCAAAGAGCACACTCAGCTCCACCACTGGAATCACATGGAGAAAGAGGCACCATTTTCTGTGAAATCCCACTGAGCTTGTCACCTCACTCTTATCAGTCACACAAGGAAAGAAAATAACATTTCTAGAACTTGCTGGTGACTGTCTCTCTCCCAGGATGGCGCCACACATTGAAGTTGACACTGGGATCTCAAGATGGGGTTATGACAGACAGCATCTGCTCTGAGTCATCTGTGGACCAAATAGCATCAGTAGCATGTCTCAGCATCCTTCTGTTCAGGGATCTCAGATGGGGAATATTCTAGGCACCTTGTAGGACTCACATGTTGAAAAAGATAACTGAACTCCTCTAGGTTTTTCTGACCCCCTACAAACAAATACTGTGGTAAAAAAAAATCACACACAGACACTCACACACAGACACACATACACACGAGGGAGAGAGAGAGAGAGAGAGAGAGAGAGAGAGAGAGAGAGAGAATAAAATGTAAAATATTCGTTTTGAATTTTTATGCTTTGAATAAGAATTACCCCCATAAGCTCACCTGATACTTGGTCCCCAGTTAGTGGAACTATTTGGAAAGGATTAGGAGGTGTGGCTCTATTAGAAGAGATGTGTCACTGGGAAGTGGCTTTGGGGTTTCAAAAGACTCTTGCTACTTCCAGTGTGCTTTTCTGCTTCTTACTTGTGGTTTGATCTATGGGCCTTCAGCTAGTGTTATGGCTGACTTGCCTGCGGCATGCTGCCCCATCCAGTCCCCCTACTAGCCCTCTCTGATGGACTCTAACCCTCTGAAACCAGAGGCACAATTTAATTCTTTCTTTTATAAGTTCCCTCAGTCGTGGTGTTTTAACATACTAATAGAAAAGTAACCAATACAAAGATTTCAAAGTTTAATAGTTAGGAAGAAAGATTACTCGGTGAAGCGCTCGCTGGGTAAATATGAGTTCATCCCTAGATCCCAAGGGAAAAAGCCAGACTTGGTGATGTGATTTTAATCCCAGAATTTGGGGAGGTAGGAACAGGTGGATTCCTGAGACTTGCTGGCTATCCCTTCTTACCTACCTGATGAATTCCAGCCCACCAAGAAACCCTGTCTCAAAAGACAAGGTGCATGGATCCTGAGGAATGATGCTGATGTTGGCCCCTGTCTTAGGGTTTCTATCGCTATAAAGAGACACCATGACCACAAAAACTCTTCTAGAGGAAAACATTCAAGTCGGGTGGCTCACTTAACAATTCAGAGGTTCAGTTCATTATCATCATGGCTGGGAGCATGGCAGCATGCAGTCAGACATGGTGCTAGAGAAGTAGCTGAGAGTTTGACATCTTGCAGGCAACAGGAAGTTGACTGAGACACTGGGTGGTATCCTGAGCATAGGAAATCTCAGAGCCTGCCCCAACAGTGACACTCTTCCTTTAACAAAGCCATACCCACTCTAAGGAAGTCACACCACCTAATGGTGCCACTCCCTATGAGATGATGTGGGCCACATGCATTCAAACTACTCCAACCTCTCTCCTACTTGTGTACATGCAAACACTTGTATAGGAACCCACCAACATACCTGTGTCCACCCCTCCATACACATTCAAATATTCTTCCACTGTGGTACACCACCTCTTTAAAGCATTTATTTATTTAGTGCACGTGAGGCTGGGTGTGTACACATGTCCAGGTATGTGCGCATCACAGCCTGTGTGTGAAGCTAGAGAATGACCTCCAAGAGTAGATTCTCTTCTTTCACCATGTGGGCTCCAGATATTGAATTCAGGAAGGCAGGCTTGTTGGCAAACACCTTTGCCCATTTGGCCATTTCATTTGCTCTCACCCCGGCTCTCTTTTGACTCTTCAGTGTGAGGTAGGCCTCACTAGGTTACTTCAGGCTTGCTTTGAACCAACTTTATAACCAACCCAGGCAGACCCTGAACTTTGGATCCTTCCACATCAGCCTCCTTAGTAGTTTCAATTTACAGGTTTGTACCACCAGCCTGGGTCTGTGTTTGTGTACTAGGTCTGGGTTAACATGCACACATTGTTACTTATGGTCATATTCTCTCTCTCTCTCTCTCTCTCTCTCTCTCTCTCTCTCTCTCTCTCTCTC
>NC_022010.1:24139675-24154549 GCF_000317375.1 Microtus ochrogaster
AGAGAGAGAGAGAGAGAGAGAGAGAGAGAGAGAGAGAGAGAGAGGAAGAAGAAAAAAGACAAAATTTACCCAATTTCTCTCAATCACACAGATGTTGTGTTTTGCCTGTGCACAGTTCCAGTTCAAGTTTAACTCCTGATGCAGCACCTGGCTGGCAGGGAGGCTCAGTGGGTAGATAAAGACACGTGCCACATAAACCTTGGTAACATGAGTTTGAGTCCATATGAAGATAGAAATAGAAAACTAACTCCTAAAATTGCCCCCTGACCTCTAAGCTCTTGCCTTGGCACATGCCCACCCCACACCTGTTTCTACAACTACCAGTAACATAAAAATAGAATAAATAAAAATATTTCAATGTTATGTGGCAACTGTGATGCATTTTGCCATCTTCTAAGGCTTACCTCTACAGCTTATTCTGCACCACCATAGAAAAGCTAAGAAGATAGAAATGTTGTCTATTTGCCTAAATGCGGTTATGCAAACATAGCCTGTTACCCATGTATGGAAAGAGTAACATGTATCAGCAGGAAACAGCTCCAGATGATCAACAGTAGAGAGCAGAAACCAACTTTTATTTTATGTAGCGATGTGTTCTGATCATCCAGCATCCAGTAAGGTCTTTAAGATTAAAAATAATTAATCACCTTTTATGTGATAAATCCTGTGCAAAGGTGCTATGTGGCTTTTCTGGCTTTAATTATCTTCTGCATGGTGGAAATACATCAGTCAGAGCAGGGCTGGTTATGCTGCCATAACAAATATTTCTCCAGTCTGAACACTTTGTGGCAGTGAGTGTTTGTAGCTCATCTATACTCCATGTACAGTTGCTGTTTAGCTGGCAGGTTAGTCTTTATGTTTTCTCTCTTCAAAATTCAGGAGGCAAAGCAGCCATTGCTGCCAGTCTCAGGGAGAGATAGATAGAGCAAGAGATGATGGAGAAAGAGCAATAGAGATAGAGATGGAGAGAGATAGAGGTTGATAGATATATAAAGAATATATATATATATATATAGAGAGAGAGAGAGAGAGAGAGAGAGAAAGAGAGAGAGAGATAAAGACAGAGAGAGGAATATAAAAATAGAAAGAGGTAGAAGGAGATAATAGATGATAGATGGAGAAAGGCAGAAATAGACAGAGATGATGGTAGAGTTTGGGAGCTTGAGATGAAAGAGAGAGAGAGAGAGCACTAGAAAAACAGATACAGTGACAGAGAATTAAGGAAAAGGAAAGGAAAGGGAAGGAAAGGAAAGGAAAAATATATAAGGAGAGGGGGTTAGAGCTAAAGATGGAAGCAGAGTGGGGAAGAGGAAGGAACAGAGAGAAGAAAAGAGCTAGGGAGAGTGAGACACACAAAGAATGATGGAGAAAAGGGAAAGAGAGAACTAGATAGATGAAGTTATAGATGGGGGTAAAGAGGGAGGGAAGGAGGAAAGGAAGGACAAGATATTAGAGAGAGAGAGAGCTAGAAAGATGAAAGTTGGGAGAGAGCTAGTGCAGTAGAGACAGAAGTGAAGATGCACAGGGGCATGTAAAGGAGAGGGACAGGGGGAAGGAGGAGAAGGAGAGAGAGAGTGGGAAGAAGAGGGAGAGGAAAGAGAGAGGGGAAAGGAGAGGGAAAGAGAGAGAGAGAACAGACTGTTAGCTCTCATCTCAAAGCAATATGGGCTCAAAGATGTTTGGATTTATTGAGCAAACATGTCAGTTGGTCATTCTTAAAATCAATGGGACCAGGTGGGGTACAAGTGTTCCTGTCCAGTCCTGGAGGAGCAGTTGGGATTTCCGTGAGCAGTCCTTTCTTACTCCCAAGGGTACTGACCCCCTCCTAGAGTAGCTCAGCTAGGTGTGGAGGATTATGAACTTGGTCTGTGTGACTCCTTGGTCTGCCTATTTATACTGCATTCATGGGATCAAAATATTTGATATCTGAAGAGCTGATTTTTCCTGTGTTTGGATATAACCAATTGACAGAACCGGCTGCCAGTTCTTATAGCCATCAAACTGCAGTCAACTGACTCCTGGGACAGAGAGATCTCCACAGAGCCACAGGAATCCCCATCTGGTGAGATTCAGGGTAACACTAAGAAGCCGGCTTTGTCATTCTGAAGTGGCACAGATGTCCAGGCTGCCCGAATCATGGATGCCAAGTGATGTCTGGATTCACTGTGATCAGGATGGTCTTATAAGTCAGGCAGGCACTCTTGTGCCAGATACCAGTCTGCTTTTCCAAACATGACCCACTTCCCAAGCAACCACTGCCCTGCGAAAATGGGATGCAATCCTGTGATGGGTGTTCTAATTCCAGACAATCTTAGACTTCCATTCATATAAACAGAGTGCTGAAAGGTAGCTCAGTTGCTAAAGTGCTTGCCAACATAGCTGAACTAGTGAGTTCACAGGCAGTTAAGAGATCCGGTCTCAAAGACACAGGAGGGACGGCAGCTGAGGATCAACAGCCATGGTTGGGCCTCACCAGGCTGGCTTTTGTATGCACACACACACGCATATATGTACTCTCGATACACTCATAAACATGTATGCATATACTCTTAGAACCTTTAAAAATCTATTTGTGTTAATCCCCAAACATCAGCATTTCAGACTTGGAAGTTTCCTGGAGACCCACTGGGTGTTACTTAACAGCAGTGTGAGCCTGCCCACAGGTTATAGCTTATCCATTTCTGTGCTATAGAACCCTGTGAAGGAAGCAGGCTGATAGTACTCAACTCTTATGAAAGAGAAAAGTCTGAGAAACTTTGGAGGCAACGGTAGATAGAGGTGTAAATGGACTTGGGTCCTTTTGATTCCAGTGCTGATCTCTGCTGATTTCCTCAAAAGTGAGACCTTCTATCTGGAGGGAGGCTGCTAAGACTTGGAAAGTAAACAACTCATAAATTTCAGGAAGTCCCTGGAACTGACAAGTGTTGCAAGGCCCCTCCCTCTCCAAGGTTAAATCAGCTGTAAGGACTGCTGTGGGGAGGCGGGACCCTCGGACTTGTGGAGCTGCGTGAAAGTTAGGCTGAGAGCTCTTTGGCTTTCATTTCTCACCCGAGCTCCAGTGGGCTTTGAAGAGCCTTACAGCTGTTTTTGAGTTCTCTTTGCTCTTGTAAGTGGCCCTTGCTCATTCCTGTAAGTGACTCTAACATTGGTTCACTTTGGTGTTACAGTTACCTTGATCTAGTGTTGGTTCCCTATCTGGGATGGACAGGAAAAGTGACACACATCAAGGCTCCATGTACACACTCATGCAGCAGTTGTACATGAGGAGGTCTTGCTAAGTCTAAAGAAGTAGAGAGACAGAAGATTAACCAGACGTTCTTCCAATATTTACTGCCAAGAATTTCTCCTTGGGAACAACTTTGCCTATGTACTTGAGGTACTACTAATATCAGGTTAAAAAAAAGTCAAACTTTGATTATTTTACTATATTAGAGCACGTCACTGCTTGAATCCTATCTTCTGACACTATTGGTGGGGGCCATGACTCTTAGGAGATGAATTTTCCAGGAGGAAGTGACTAGGGCCATTCCCCAGAGTAGAGAGCATCTCTTCCCAAGGAACCCATGTGGAGGTCAGAAAACAGCCTCTGGTGTCAGCTCCCTCCTTCCACCTTTCTGACACAGTTCTCTCCTTCTGGGTTCGATGCTGTGCACACCAGGCTGACTGACCATGGGCTTTGTCCATTGAATCTCACCACAGGAAATCTAGATCCCACTACCACACCTGACCTTACAGGGCTTCTGGGTATTCAAACTCTGGTCTTTCTGCTTCTGTAGAAAGCCCTTTAACCACTGAGCCATAGCTCTAATCCCCTCCCCAATTCCAGCCCATGTTTTTCAAAATCCTCCCTTGAACTTGAGATGGACTTTATTCATCCTGCTGGAAGGGCAAATGCTCAGGCTGAGAACTTTGCAGAGCTAGAGAAGGTCTCATCCTGACAACCTTGGTGGCCTCGCTGCCCTTGGCTCACTGCCCCTGCTCTCTTGGCTCCATTCCTCTTCCTGGAGTACCTTGCTGATCTGTCATTCCAGAACCATCTCCTGTGCCCTTCTCCGTCACCACCTCCAGCTAACAGCCTCTTTCCCTGAACTTTATGTAAGCTGGCTCCTTCCCAGGGCCCCCTGGCAGCTTTCCCAACTGCTATTTTCTATCTGCCCGGCATCTCCCAGGTTCTCCTCTTAAGCTCTTATTCCTTTTTTTTTTGGCAGCCAAACGCCCTCTATTTTATTCTCTCCCTTGGGTACACTCATCGGATGGAACAAAGCCGAGCGATTGTTCACTTTCTTAACAGAAGCTGTTTTGAAATCAGCCCCAGCTGCTACACCTTTCAGAAGTGAGATGGCTCCCAGAGTAGATGGCTCAGCAGTGACTATTTTAAGCCCCAGAGTCACAAGAACACACCCCAAAATAACTCGGTCCAGTAGGGGTCAGATGCAGAGCGGAGCGGCTGGCTTCAGAGAAAGCATAGCCTCTAGCTCTCTGAAGTCACTGGCTAGGTCAGGACTGGGGGTTACTGGTTAATGGGACTCTTCATGCGGCCCCCCCAGCTGATGTTTCCCAGATGACTTGGCTACACGTGCTCAGCTGCTCTTGGGACCAAAAAAAAAAAAGTTTTTGGCTACAGTGACGAAAAGCTTGGCTTCCAGTCTTTGCAGCATCTCCCAGACTGGCATCAGGAGGATTTTTCTTTGCCCCTCTGTATCACTCAGCTCTCTGTACTTGTGAGGTAGGGAAGATGGCTCAGTCACTAAGTGCTTGTCCTGCAAGCATGAGGACCTGAATTTGAGCAGCCGTGTCCTAGTTACATTTCTGTGGCTGTGATAAAACATTCTGACCTAAAGAAACCAAGGGAGGGAAAGAGGTTTATTTGGTTTCTACTGCCAGGTCACAGTCCATAAGTAAGAACTTGAACCAGAAACTGTGGCAGAATTGTGCTTGCTGGCTCACTGGAAAGCTCCTGTTTTAAAAGTTTTATTTATTGATTATGTATACAATGTTCTGCCTGCATGCATGCCTACATGCCAGAAGGTGTCACCAGATCTCATTATAGTGGTTGTGAGCCACCGTGTGGTTGCTGGGAATTGAACTCAGGACCCCTTGAAGAACAGCCAGTGCTCTTAACTACTGAGCCATCTCTCCAGCCCCCAAAACTCATGTTTAGGTGGGATTTTTTTTTGTATAGTCTGGGAACCACCTGTCCTGGGAAATGGTGCTACCCACAGTAGGATAGGCCTTCTTATATCAAATTAACAATTAAGATAATCTGCCACAGACTAGTCTGATGTGGTCAGTTTCTCAGTTGACACTCTCAGGTGACTTTTAGTGGTGTTGATAGTTAGAGCTAACTGGAATAGTCAAGTATGATGCCGTATGCTTGTAAACCCATATCTTAGGAGGCAAAGACAGGCAAATCCCTGTGCCTCAGTCATCAGCCAATCTAGCTGAGCCAACAAGTCTAAGTCCAGTAGAGATCTCATCTCAAGAAAGGAAGTGGATGGCTTGTGTAGATTGACAGCTGTGGATGACCTTTGGTCTATCTATGTGTGCACACATGCATTTGCACACATGCATGTGCATGCATGTGTGCATGACACACACACATTCAGAGAGATAAGGAGAGAAGGGGTTACCACCCTGAAATACAATGGTTTGTTATATCACTTATCGATTCTCTTTCATGATTAGGAATTTGATTAAGTAACAGCTGACCTGGGCCCAACCTGGTTGATCTTGGTTTCAAGTTGTGCAGTTACTTTTCCTGCTTGATCTAGCTCTCAGCTCACTTGGCCAAGGCTGGCTCTTAACAGCAGCAACGGAAATGCAGCATCCAACATTTGATCACATCGGCATGTGCAGAGCCTTTTGTTTTCAGAGTTCTGCTAAGCTGTCACTGGCCAGAGCAGTTTATGGAGGACCCTGTCCTCAATGGGGCAGGAGAAGCACTCCACACAGATGGTGGTAGGACGGAGGGAAGAGCTGGAGGGAAGAGCTGGGATCCACAGTCACTGCCCATCACAGCTGGGCTGCAGAGTGCTGGCCGTGGACATTGAGTAGAGGACGCGGGATGGTCAAGGTGACATCTTGCCTTCTCTTTTAGGAAGGAATGTAGATTATTCTTTGTGCCTTTACAGGATGGATTTTTCACTTCAGTCCATGGAGTGGACTGTAGTGTTGCTGAATTCTTCAAATGGGCATCTTGACATTCTCGATTATTCTTTTCTTTTTTTTACTTTAATTATTTTTTAAATTAATTTATTTATTTAAAAAAGAAAACAAACAATCTTTTTTTCATTTTACATACCAATCCCAGTTCCCACTCCCTCTTCTCCTCCCATTCCCTCCACTTACACCCCATCCCACCCTCCACCCACTCCTCAGAGAGGGTAAGGCGCATTGCTTTCGAGAAGGGACAGAGTGGGGGGTCTCTTCCACAAGGTTACAATAATAATGCAATTGCTTATGCCTGTTAACACCCTCTACCCTGCCCCCCACCACGGGCTTCATTGGGCATTATATGGCACTCTTATTTATGTATTTAGATCAGCATATTATGTGTTACAGACTGCCTTATCTGGATAGAGTTAACTGTTGAAAAAAGTCTTTGGGCTGGATCAATGGCTCTGCAGTTAAGAGCACATCCTGTTCTTACAAAGAAGCCATTTTTGTTACCAGTACCCTTACTGGGTGGTTTCATAATGTCCTGTAACTCCAACTGCATGCTATGCTATTCCCCCTATGAGCCTCTGTACACACCTGCTCATAACACACACACACACACACACACACACACACACACACACACACTTTCAAAATTCTTTTTAAAATGTTTAATGGGGAAGAGAAAGGCCAAAGAATCAGTGTTGGAATGACACCACATGAGAAAAGTTGGATGAGTCACGGCTGGCTCTAAAGGTGGGTTAGCTCATTAGCCGGAATGTGGTCAGTCAAGGGACTCTGGGCAATGCTATCAAAAGCTGTATCTATGAAACCTCTTCGCCTATTAAAATTTAATAAGATTTGGTTGCACAAACTCTTTTCCCTCTCTGTGGAAGGACCGGAAACACATTATCAATTTTTAACATTTTTATTAGTCCTGCAAGAATTGTGTCCGAGGTGTGTGGTCCTATTCATCCCTCCCACAAGCTCTCCCCGGATCTCACCCCTTCCCTACTCATCCGACTTTGTGTCCTACTTTCTTTAAACACTTTTCCAGTCAGGTCCACTTTATGTTGCCCATATATTCTTGGATGGGAGGCCCTCCTCTGAACCCTGGCTGACTTGCTGCGGAGTGTACTCTTAAAGAAAATTGACTGCGCATCTCCTAGCAGCTATCAGTTTCCAGCAGCTCCCTGACTAGATGTGGGACTTTAAGAGCACCTCCCCTCTCATGAGGGGGTTTGGTCTGTCTTAAGCTTGGGTAGGTCTTGTGTGTGCTGTTTGGATCCAATAGGGCAGCTACACATCTGAACACACAGCAACAGATTCCTAAGATTGAGTTGGTTTCAACTAAAACCATACAGTATTAAAACATGAACTCATGATAGATATGGCTGTGCATGACTGTGATCCAAGCATTTAGGGAGCTGAGGCAGGAGGATCATGAGTCTAAGGTCAACCTGGGCTCCTCTGGGCCACATATGGAAATCCTGTTCGAAACAAGAACAAACACATTAACCCCAGCCTACCCTGTATGCCACATTGCAAAACTGGCCACAGTGGAGTCTAGCAAGGGGCTGAGTGCAGTTCTGAGCTGATCTGTTGGCCATGTGTCTCACATTCCATTGTGAGACCTCAAGAACTTGCTCTCGCGGTTTCCTCTCCTGCTGCTCTTGGGAGTCTTGTGACTTCCATCCAAAGACCAGCTGATAGCAGCCTTCTGGGAGATGGGGAATATGACCCACTTTCTCTGTCCCTATTTGCTGGCCGAATATCAGCTCTGAGTGAAGTCATTACCTGCCTGCTGACCAGTAGCTCAAAAGTAACACCCAGCTGAATTAGAGCCTTGATTGCCCATCCACATAAACTATATATAGTTGACAGAGTTCTATTTTTGTATTTGTGTGTGTGTGTGTTTATGGTATTGTGTATGTGTGTGGTGTATGTGCGTACTGTCATGCGTGTGCCAGAGAGGCCATATGGAGGTCAGAGAACACCCTTAAGTGTTAGCCTTCATCTTCCATCATGTTTGACACCTTGTTTTTTTGTTCTCTGCTGTATCCTGTCCACCAGCTGGCCCATGAGCTCTCAGATGGGCGCTCTCCATCTCCCATCTCTTTGCTGAAGCCCTGGGATTACATACATGTTCTACCACACCTAGCTTTATGTGAGTTCTGGAGACCCAATCTCAGTCCCACATGCTTAGGCATGCTTACTGAGTTACCTGTCCTCCCAGCCAACTAGCTATGCAGCGTTAGCTCTGCTACACACTTAGTGACAGTCTCAAGGACCCTGGAGACACCAAATCCTGCTCGGTAAGATATTTTGAAGGGTGATAACTGGCTAATTTAAGTCCTACCTAGGGTCTCAGAGATAGGGCATGAAGCACGTTGTTGGGGATGACTGCAGTATGGCTCAGGTTGAAAGAGCGACTCAAAATTCCGATCTGCTCCATTTTACTCACAGGCTCTGACAACTCTGGTCTTCAGGAACTTGTCTGTTTATACTAGTGCGGTGGCCGAAATGTGCAGAAAATCAGCGTGGCCTCAAATGCTGTCCTTCCTAATTGGTCCATGCTGGAAGAGCTGTTTGACATCTTCAAATACACGGACTGGATCTCCCGCTTGCAAGCTTTTCTCCAACATAAATGCCGCGCACACACCTACCTAGCCTCACCCAGCACTTTTTCAACGGTGCGACTGATCACTCTCTCACCCACATGGCAGATATTACTGGAGAGACCAGGGAGAAGAGACTCTGAGACCGGGTCTCCATTTCTCTCTGCAGCGTCTCCTGCGGTGGTTTCTTTTTTGGAAATAGAACTCCCACTGACATCAAAAAAGAATCATTCTCAAAGTGCCTGGGAACCGCAGGGCGGCCAGTGTGGTCCCCCAGTGGCAGACAATGGGTCCCAGATGCATTCATTGGCGATCAAATTGGGTTAAATGCCCCCCTTCCAAGCTGGCCTGAAAAAAATTGCCCAACACAAGGTCTTTCATGCATTAGACCTCGAACGAAGGGCAAACCTCAAAGCCTGGCCTAGTTCTAAATTTAGATAAGTAATTTTATCCGAGAGTGGAGCAGCAGAGTGAGGGTTGCTGGCGTTCTCTCTCTAAGTGCCCGTGGAGGGGTATTAGGTCTACATTTCTGTCTTGACAAAGTTTTCTTTTTTTCTTCCTTTACCCTTCTGAGGTGTCACGTGGATATTTCACTTCGAAAAGAGCAAAGGAATAGGAAGCCCGCTTAAAATGTCAAGTCACATGACTGGCAGGCGCCTGAAGTGATCTTTGTAACTCCCCTTGCTCTTAATTCCGGAAACAGTACATGCGCTGTGACAACAGATTGGAACAGACTGTTCCATTTCTGGTCGCTGACTGAATGGCCCCTCTTGCGTGCCGTCATCTCGAAGGGTACTTGTTCTCTGGTGTCACTTTATATGCCTAGGAGCTACAGAAGCAGAGTGAAGTATTGTTGGTGTGTTTGTGGCCAGTGCTACACCTCTCTCTGTGTCTCTGTCTCTCGCTGTTAGTCTCTAGTGCATCTTTCAGGAGCCAACTACATTGCACTTCGAGATAGGGTCTCTCCCTGGGGTTTGCCGAGTAGTCTAGGTTGGTTGGCTCGTGAGCCCCTGGGACATCCCCCTCCCCCCTTGTCAGTTGCAGTGAGCCCTGGGATCATCACTTGTGCTCCAGCTGACATTTTTTGTTTTTTAATATGACTGCTGGTGACCCTAGCTTGTTTCAGGTTGACACAAAACTGGCGGGCACACCTATCAGTAGCACTAGGCTCTGGTAACAACCCATGATGAACACATGGGCTTTAAGGTGGCATTAGACTCAGATTCTCATATTCGTGTCACAGTTGTTTTACTTTATACCTTATCTCCCATTAAACCTGTTGACTAGTTGGATGAATGGATGAGTGTCTCACAGGTTCTTTAATTTGGATCTGAAATGACCCCCCCCAGAGCCCATGTGTTCATGGTACTATGGGTGGCTGTGTTGGCTTGTTTTATGTCAATTTGACACAAGCTAGGGTCATCAGAGAGGAGGGCACCTCAACTGAGTCTTAAGGATGTAGACAAACCTGTAGGGGCAGCATTTGTCAACCTGTGGGTCACTACCTCATCACAGGCGTCATTTATCAGATATACTGCATCCCAGCTATTTACATTATGATTCATAACTAGCGAAATTACATTTAGGAAGTAGCAATGAAAATAATATTATGGTTGGGGTCGCTACAACATGAGGCACTGTATCAAAGGGTCTCAGCATTAGGAAGCATGAGAGCCATTGCTGTAGGGCATTTTGTAAAATTAGTGATTGATGAGGGAAGGCCCAGTCATTGTGGGTGGTGCCATCCCTAGGATGGTTGTACTGGGTTCTAGAAGACAGCAGGCTGAGTAAGCCCTGAAAAGCAAGTCAATAAGATGCATCCTTCCATGACCTCTGTCTGCATCAACTCCTGCCTCTAAAATCCTGCCCTGTTTGAATTCTAGTCCTGACTTCCTCCAGTGACGGATTACAGTATGGAAGTTTAAACCAAATAAACCCTTTCCTCCCCACATTGATTTTGGCCATAATATTTTATCACAGCAGAAGTAACCCTAGCTGAGAGAATAGGTGCTAGAACCTTTAAGAAGTGGCACACAGTGAGAAGCCAGATTATTAAGTGGATGCCCATGAAAGGACTCCATCATCTTTCCTCTATCTCTACCACCTCCTCTCCTCTCTTTTTTGTTCCCAGCCATCAGGTAGAGAGAAGCCTCTTCCTATCACATACTACCCTCTATATGGTATACTGTGCTGTCATAGGCCAACATCAACAGGGCATTGACTGAGACCCCTGAAATCACGAACTGAGACATAATCTTTTCTCCCGATTCTGTTCACAGTCTTAAGTATTTTGTTTAGAGATGTCAACCTAATTCATGAACACACACACAAGCACATACATAAACACATGCATACACACATACACAAATCCAGACATACATACCGAGACACTTACCCACACATACTTTATGCACATCACACCTACACAGATACACATAACATGTCCACACATATACAGCACCCACAGACAGACACACACACAGTAAGGCCACACATCTGAATAAATATAAGTATCCATAGGAATAGAATCATTTATTTTGACTTATCAGCCTTGTAAGGAAGGGCAACTGTTCATGTATTTGCCTAAGTTAAAAACGGCAAAGGGAATGTTGGGTATCCGAATGCAGTGTACTTTAGCACTCACTCCTTCCCTCCTGCCTCTCCTATGGTCTCCCAACGCCTTCAAATCTATGGCCTCTTTTTCTTGGAATATATATTCCTAAATACCTAAGTACAGCCTGCTGAGTTCATTTAGTGTTGTTTGTGTATGGCTCCAGGGCTGGCCACTTGGTACTGAATGAGCAGTTTGGAAGTCTAAGACTACCACTTCCTCACCCATGGGGAAGACTAATTCTCCCTCTCCCAGCAGCCTTTAGTTGCCTGTAGTTTCTGTCTAGGGTTCAGCCCTGTCAGATTTTCCCTTTTTCCATTAGCGTATCTACTGTCATTGTCTTGTGTAGGTCTTTGTTAGGCGTGAGGTATTATGGGTATGATTTCTCTGTCATCTCTAGGAGACACAATCTCAAAGCAGATTTCCAGGTCCGCTAGCTCTGACAATCTTTCCATCCTCTTCTACCCATATTCCTCCAGCTTTGGATGCAGGGGTTGTGTTGTACATGCATCTGTGGGAATCATGCACCCCACTATCATCTGATCTCTGTATTTTGACCAATTATGTTTTCCTGTAGTTATCTTGGCCACAGCAAGTACTCTTGACCTCTGATTCATTTCTCCGGCACCCTGGACTCGCAGTTTTACACTGGACAGTTTGTCCTGATAAGGAAGAATGGTAGCTGGAGAAGCTTGGTCTGTGGCAGCCGGAGCTTGTGGCGAGGCTCCTTCATAGCTCCATGGATCAAAAGGCATTGCAAACCTCCAGCCTTATATTTCATCACTCAAGTCCCCAGACCTCCCAGATTAACAGCATCAGCCAGGCACCAAGGTGATCAATTGCAGTGGCCCAGAAGGGTTTCAGTTTGGTGGGTTGCAAGATCGTGGTTTATCTGTATCTTTCCCCACCTGTCACTTCAGCCTTGCTATCTGGGTATCCCAGTTCACTGTAACCACGGAAGATGTTTACATGAAGATTTTCCAGAACCATCCATGTGTTCTAGAGGCAGATCCCAGACTCATCTGTCTTTCTTCTGACCCAAAGAGCAGGGAACAGAGTTTTGATTGAATTGCCTAGTAATTCTATCATGAACGGCACTGTTGTTTTTTTTCTCTCCCCTGCACACATTACAGATGGTAACAAGGGAGTTATTTTCAATCAAGGCTTGCTACAACGGCAAAGATTTCTCCTAACACTCTGATCCCTTCCTCTGAAATCCATTTCAGATTGGCGGATAAAATGTGATTATATTTACACTTTCCTGACACAATTCAGGCAGCAAAATAACAGCCTGCCAGAGACATTTTTCTTCTTCATATTTAGATATGTCAACGTTGCTGTGTGGGGGAACAGGGAAGGGGGGGAGAGAGGCAGCTGGGACTGGTGATATGTTTTAGTTGGCTCAGGAATAGAGATGTTCTGTGTGCCCGTGTCTGTCTATCTCTGTCGCAGAGTTCCTGGAATGCCACGCTGAGTGGCTTTTGGAACAGTGACACAGTACAGTCATCGATAGTGCTGTGTGCAAATCGAATGTTGCATTGTTTGCCGTGAAGCAGCCCATCAATTATTTCAACATGAGCCTTTAATTGTTTTGGTTTGTACTCATTATGGGATATACAGGATTTGACTCATCATTGCTTGTGTGAGTTGTGGTGGCTATATGGAAAACGGAAGTGTTGACTCTGTCCTTTGCTTTATAAGAGCTTCTCAGTTTCAGGAGGTCCCATTTCTTAGTTGTTTCTCTCAGTGTCTGTGCTACTGGGGTTATATTTAGGAAGTGGTCTCCTGTGCCAGTGCATTCAAGTGTACTTCCCACTTTCTCTTCTGTGAGGTTCAGTGTGGATGGCTTTATGTTGAGGTCTTTGATCCATTTAGACTTGAGTTTTATGCATCGTGATAGATATGGATCTATTTGCATTCTTCTACATGTTGATATCCAGTTATGCCAGCACCATTTGTTGAATATGTTTTCTGTTTCCATTTTATACCTTTTGCTTCTTTGTCAAAAAATCAGGTGTTTGTAGATGTGTGTACTGATATCCAGGTGGTGTGAGAAGTCTTTCTGACTATGTGTTGCTTTTATTGGTTAATGAATAATCTGTTTCGGCCAGTGGCTTAGCAAAATAGGGCAAGGCAGGAGTTCCAAGCAGATAGAGGAGGAGAGAGTAGGCAGAGTCAGGAGATGCCATGTAGCCACTGCTGGGGACAGATGTTCCAGAAACTTGATGGTGGCCACAGCCACATGACAATACACAGATGAATAGAAATGGGTTATTTTAAGATGTAAGAGTAAGCCAGAAATATGTTTAAGCTATTGGCCAAGCAGTAATGCAAATAATATAGTTTCTGCGCAATTATTTCAAGAATCTGGGCAGCCAGGAGCAAACAAGCAGCCTTCCCCTACATCCGAGTCTTCAATTCAATTCCATTGGTCCTCCTGTCTATTTTTATGCCAATACCAGGCTCTTTTCATTACTGTAACTCTATCGTAGCGTTTGAAGTCAGGGATGGTACTGCCTCTAGAAGTTTCTTTATTATACATAATTGCTTTAGCTATCCTGGTTTTTTGTTTTTCCATATGAAGTTGAGTATTGTTCTTTTGAGGTCTGTGAAGATTTTGCTGGGATTTTTATGGGCATTGAATTGAATCTGTAGACTGATTTTGGTAAGATTGCCATATTTAATATTTTTATTCTATCTACCCAAGATCATGGGTGATTTTTCCATTTTTTGGTGTCATTATTCTACAGAATGGTAAAACATCTTCACCAAACCCACACTGGACAGAGGACTGATCTCCAAAATATACAAAGAACTCAAGAGACTTGATATCAAAAGAACGAATAATCCAATAAAAAATGGGGTACAGACCTAAACAGAGAACTCTCAACAGATGAATCTCAAATGGTTAAAAGACAACTAAGGAAATGCTCAACATCCTTAACCATTAGAGAAATTCAAATCAAAACAACCCTGAGATCCCATCTAAGACCTCTCAGAATGGCCAAGATCAAAAGCACTGATGAGAGCTTATGCTGGAGAGGATGTGGAGAAAAGAGAACACTCCTCCATTGCTGGTGGGCATGCAGATGTGTATAGCCTCTTTGGGAATCAGTATGGTGATTTTTCAGAAAATTAGAAAACAATCTACCTCAAGACTCAACAGTATCACTTTTGGGTATATACCCAAAGGAAGCTCAATCGTACCACAAGGACATGTGCTCAACTATGTTCGCAGCAGCATTATTCATAATAACCGGAGCCTAGAAGCAACTTAAATGCTCCTCAATGAAACAATGGATAAAGAAAATGTGGTACATTTACACAATAGAGTACTACTCAGTGGTAAAAAATAATGGCATCTTGAAATTTATTGGTAAATGGATGGACCTAGAAGAAACCATATTGAGTGAGGCAATCCAGACCCATACACACACACACACACACACACACACACACACACACATACACACACACACACACACACAC
>NC_022010.1:24154649-24168147 GCF_000317375.1 Microtus ochrogaster
ACACACACACACACACACACACACACACACACATACACACACACACACACACACACACACACTCATTCACAAGTGGCTTTTAGACATAAAGCAAAAAAAAAAGCCAGTCAGCCTACAGTCCACAACCCCAGAGAACTTAGACAACAAAGAGGACCCTAAGAGAGACCTACATGGATCTAAATAGGAAGGAGAAAAAGACAAGATCTCCTGAGTTAATTGGAACATAGAGGGAGAGAGGAGAGGAGGAAGGGACGGGAGCAGATAAAAATGTATAGTGCCATAAAAACCACAGAAAAAATAAAAGTGTCAGAACGGCCAGGCTCAAGTGGTGGGCTGGGAATGGTGGTGGTGGGGGGGGTCTGATGCTGAAAAGAGAGGGAACTTGGGGTTGAGTGATAATTCTGGTTCTGTCTCTCAACCTATTGTGTTACTCTGCCTGGGGAGATGTGGAAAAAAAAATCTGTTCTGCCTAGATAGAGCAGAAATCCACCCAAGTCTGGTTTAGTGAACCAATGCATGTTCCGGGGTTACTTACGAGTATGGGGAGGGTTGTCTTAGAGAAGCATGGTTGGCTCAAAGTCAGCTGCATCACATCTCCTCCCCTCAGCACGGATGATGCATCTTTGGAGCCACCACCCACCCACCCAGCTTGGACGGGGTTTGGAAATCTTGTAAGGCTTCCAGCTCCCTGGGACTTGTTTGCTAGCTTCCTGCATCTCATAAGCCTTCCCAGTCCCTTACGCTTAGAGGAAACAACCACACAATAATGTACCCCCAAATTGGCTGCGTGCTAGTAGGTAGTTCTTCTCACTTACTTCTTTGAGCCCACGGACTCATTTATAAAACAAGTGGGTTAGTTTGGAGGTAATCCAGTTTCAGTGTAGAGGGCAGCTCTGCCTGTTCTCCCCAGAGTAACAGGTTCCAGACTCTCAAACAGTCCCAGTGCACAACTGAAGCCACCACTCAGAAGAGGAGGATATACATCCTATTTGAATAACACTAGAAAGATCAAGAATCATAACCAAATACACAGCTGTCCCTCTGTCCAGAGGAGAAGGACCCTTCTGTCTTACAAGTCCTTCTTTGAGCTCTTGATGGGCAGGGAATGTTGTAAGTAAGCCAGGAAAAAAAAAGACGTATTATCCCAGCTGCTGGGAACAATGCCAGCGGGCAGTCTGGGTCAGCTTTCTTCGCCTATAACAAAATAACGGAGATGGTTAGTGTAACAGATAAAAGGTTTGCTTTGCCTCAGACTTTCAGCTATTCTTTTTAGGCGGCCGCTGCTGGGGTTGCTGATGACTAAGGCAGGGAGGTTTTGGTGTAACTGCTCATCTCATGGCAATAAAGAAAAAGAGCAAATACCTTGGGGCCGTATAATCTCCTTCAAAGGCATGCTCCAAGAGCCTTTTTATTATGCCCTACCTTCTAGAAGCCCTACTAATAGGACTGACTAATGGCACCACAAGTCTTTAAGGTATGGGGACTTTGAAGGACAGTCAAGAACCAAACTACATGCTGGGATTGGAGGCACATGGCTGAATTTGAAACCTGCCTGGGCTATAGTAAGACAGTCTCAAAAAGAAAGAAAATATACAAACTAGAACATAGTCAATTGAATAACAGTAGAGAACTGCCCTACCTCAGATTACATAAAACATGGTTGATGAATGAGGAGGTGTGAAGGTTGTATGCTCTTGCTCTGACCTGAGACGTCTCTCAAGTGTCAGCCTACGCTGAGATGCTCCATAGGTTCTGCTGAGACACCCATCCAGACTTTATCACAGCTCTGCGTCTCCCCTTGCAGGTTTCATGAGGGAGGACCCTCACTGCTAATTTTAGAGCCTGCTTCTCAGGCATCTCAGCAAGCATCATGACAAAAATCTCTTTCTTCTAGAAAGAAGATTTGCTTTCTTAGTTCAGTCGTATGACAGAGACAGCTGATAGAAATTCAATTAGTCAACCTCCAAAAATCAGCCCATAATGCAATGGGCCTCTTTCTAGATGGATTAAATCTATTGCATAGATTTGAAAGAATACAGAATTAGTTTAAAACATTACCTAATTCCTTCACACCTCAATTAAAATGTTACAAATTAAATTAAGAAAAGAAAAAGTGCAGATGAGAATTATTACAAACACCCAAACTCAAAACTTGTAGGGCCTTTGAAAAAAAAAGTCATGTGTTCCTAAAGCGAGACAGCTATAATTAGCTGAACCTCAGTGCCTCTGTCCTTTAGCTGCAGGACCCACTGATCCTCTCGTGATTACCAGCGCTTCTTAGTTACCTTTCTTTTTATCCCTTCTTTATCTCAGAGAGGATCTCATGTAGTCCAAGCTGATCTTGAACTTTTTTGTAGCAAAGGAGGACCCTGGACAGCTTCTGCTTCCTGCCTGCTGGGCTTCTTAGACTGTAACACAAACCTGGTGCCGAAGGAGTCACTGTGTTTAGAGAATTTTCCTTTGGTAGAATTGAGAGCTGATTTGTGGTTGGAGTGGAGAAATGTGTTCTTTTTCTCTTTCAGGAAAGCAGGAAGGAATGCATCATGTGTAGAAGCGAAGAATGTCTTCTTAGAGTGGCAGGTGGCAGGCTTCACTCTTTTTCATTGCCCGTGTGGCTCCATAGGGAACTGTGTTTCAACACCTGTTCAGGAGCCCATGGCCGCCAGTCAGACTTTAGCTTCTGCTTCTCGTTCTACAAATACATGTACTTGCCTTAGAGTAAGGAAAGGGAGCAGAAATAAAGAAGAAGAGAAAATGGAGGAAAAGGAAGAAACATACATTTGCACCATTAAGACCCTTCAGATATACCCGACTGATCTTTTATTTTTATTGATGCTGGGATGAAACCCGGGACTTTTCACATGCCAGGTGAATGTTCTACTTCTCAGGCATGGACACAGCATCTCACTGGAAGATTCTAAGTATGTGCTTTGCCACTAGGATCCTAGGCAAGTGCTCTACTGAAGAGCCATGTCCTCAGCCCCGCACTGGGGGACTCTAGGCAGGTGCTTTACCACTGAGCCACACCCCAGCCCCTCACTGGGAGATTCTAGGCAGGGGCACTACCACTGAGCCACACCCCAGCCCCTCACTGAGGGATTCTAGGCAGGTGCTCTACCACTGAGCCACACCCCATCCCCTCACTGGGGGATTCCAGGCAGGTGCTCTACTATGGAAGCATTCCATTTTTTACACTTTCCCATGGTTATATTTTCTTTAGTGATATCACAGCCTGCACGGCAGTCTTGATTTTGCCGATGAGATGTTATGCTTTTGAATATCTAGGGCTCTGAGCTGTTGACCTCTTTTCCTTATGGAGTACCAGCCTCAGGTATTGTCCTAGTTTGCTTTCCATGGCTGTGATAGAGACCATGACCAAAAGGAACTTGGGTAAGAAAGGGTTTGTTTGGGTTACATGTCACAGTCCATCTGCTGTGTGACACTGTTCCTGGGGAGACATAAACACATATCTATTCACTCCTGGTATGAAGCTGACAAGAGACCCGAAGTGCAGATTGCATCAAAAAACCTTAGTGAATTGGTGAGTCTTACTGGGTTACTTACAGGAATATGGGTGAGAAAATTACTTACAGGAGTAGAAATGACTCAAAGATATCTGCATCACCTAAGCCTGCCCCAGCCTTGGTGACAGTTCACAAACTCTCAAAACCTGCAGCACACCACTCAGTTTGCAGGCAGCTCAACATGTTGAAGAGTGTTCTTTCCTAGTAGCTCCTTTGGCCTGAGATCTTTACAGGAAGCTTTGTTTATTGTGGGCAGTTTATCTGGTCCCTGCTTCTTGCAGGTGACTGGCTTGGCTTGAACCTCTTCTAAACAGTTCAGTTTGTCTAAGAGTGGTGCTTAGTGATCTTTGCTGCTTATATACTCTTGGACAGGAGGGGTCTAATGGATCTAGTCAGTTTCAGGGACTTCCTGAAGCTAATTCGAGTTGCATAGTTCCTGTCTTAATAACCAACCTCTGTGAAGTGTAGAATGTTTCATTTCTCCTTAAAATATTGTTTCATCTTTTTATTTGTTTGTTTGTTTGTTTCAAGACAGGGTTTCTCTGTAGCTTTGCAGCCTATCCTGGAACTTGCTCTTGTAGACCAGGCTGGCCTCAGACTTGGAAATCTGCCTGCCTCTGCCTCCCAAGTGCTCCCAAGTGCTAGAATTAAAGGCATGAAACTGCCCAGCTGTTTCATCTTGTTATAAACATCCTAAATTATATTATTGTTCTCTCGTTTTCCTTTTATATCCTCTGCCAAAGTTTTCCTTCAAGATGGAAGGTTTAAATCGCAGATTAAACTCTTACAAAACATCATTAAATTGTGAAGCTAAGCCAAGGCAGGAACCTTTAGTCAGGAACTGAAGCAGAAACCATGGAGAAATGCTACTTACTGGCTTGCTTCCCATGGCTTACTCAGCCTGCTTTTTTCATAAAACACAGGACCATCTTCCCTGGAGTGGCACTGCCCAAACTAGGCTGGGCCCTCCCACATTAACCATTAATCAGGAAAATGTCCTTCAGACAGAGGCATTTTCTCAGCTGGGTTCCTCTTCCAAGGTAACTATAGCTTTATTTCAAGTTGATGATGATGATGATGATGAGAAACTAAGCAGGATATGTATTATTATAGAACATAAGATGGTCTATGATCATTTCCTCTTAGAAGGCCTTGATAGTCCTGCCCAGACCCCTCAACAGTGCCCCAGATCAGAAAATCCTACCATACCCAAACTTGGCCATCCATTCCAGGTTACATGACACTATTCCCAAGATATTGTGTTCCTATCATCTGATTTAATAATTTCTTAATATGTAACCTTTCTATTTATGTTCATGTGTATGCAAGTGCACCTGTGTGTGTGTGTGTATGTGTGTGCATATGCACATGAATGTATAGGCCAGAGGTCAAACTTAAGCTTCTTTCTAAACTGTTCTTCACCATATATTTTGAGATGAAATTGCTTATCAAATCTGAAATTTCCTGACTTGACAGTCAGTGAGCCCCAAGAATTCTCCTTTCTCAGCAGCACCGGAATTACAGGCACATACTACCACTTGTGTGACTTCTATGTATGTATGTATGAACAATCATTTTGCTTTACATACCAATCCCAGTTCCCTCTCCTCCTGCTCCCCTCCCCTTCCTCCCACTCCACCCCCCATCCACTCCTCAGAGAGGGTGAGGCCTTCCATGGGGAGTCAACAAATTCTATCACATCCCTTGAGGTAGGACCAGGGCCCTCCCTCCTGTATCTAGGCTGAACACGGTATCCCTCCTTAGAGAATGGGCTCCGAAAAGCCAGTTCAAACACTAAGGGTAAGATGGTCCCACTGCCAGTGGCCCCACAGACTGCCCAAGCCACACAATTGTCACCCACATTCCGAGGGCCTAGTTTGGTCCTGTGCTTGAACTTGAATCCTCATGCTCTGTGGTAAACCCTTTACCAACTCAGGCCTCTTCCCTGCTTTCTTAGTCTTTTGGTCTCCCCGCTTCATTCTCTTTTCCTCTTCTCTTCTCCCCCCTCATCTCTCCCCCTCCTCTTCTCCCTTCTCCTACTCCGTCTCCTCCTCCCTTTCTTCCTTCTCTCTCCCCCTCTCCCTTTTTCCTCCTCCCCGTTTTCTCCTCCTCTTCTCTGTTCTTCTCCCCTCCCCCTCTCTCCTCTTTCCCACTCCTCCTTCCCTCCCCCTTTTCCTCTTCTTTCTCTGTGTGCATATGCCATGGCCCATGCATATAGAAGTCAAAGGACAACTTCCATGGTGTTGATTGTTTTCTTTTACCTTGCTACCCAGGATAGAGCTCAGGCTACTGTTTGGGGCTTGCATAGCAAGTGCCTTTGCCATCTCCCGTCTCTACTGCCTGTAGAGTCACCTCCCTGGCCCTTAGCCTTTTCTTTATAGGGCAGTTCTAGCAATCCAGTATGACTCAGGAAGAGAGCAAGCGAGAACATATGAGCGCTGCTGGGGGAGGGGGGGATGCGGGGCAAACCAGCTGTTGGAATTCATGTGTGCTTGTCTGGAGGAAATTTAAGATTTCAGAGGTGTGAAAGAGAATCGTGTCCGTGTGGGATGCTTACGATAATAGATTTACAGCGTCTCTATTCAGAGCCGCTCTCCTTGCTTATTAGATCTGTAAATTGTTACTTAAAGGTAAATTTTTCAGATTGATTTAGTTTGCACACTCCCTCCGAGAATCACGCACATTCCCAGCGGCTACAGAGCAGTCGGTATGGCCTGAGTAAATTAAACTTGTTTAAAAACCTAAGTAAATGCGTAGGTCTCTATCCACTCATGAACAAGTCAGACCCTGTGAGGAGCCAGGGAGATGCATTGTGAGCATTCATCAAGGAATACCCTTGTAGGGACAGGGTGCAAAGCAACCGGGTATACCTGGGAGATAATGAACTTACGCCCTACCAAGGGTGCAGGGCATGATGTGGGGGTGGGGTGGAGAATTGAAATACAATGCTCAGGCTCCTTTGTGTGAATTTATGGGTACAAATTGATCATGTGTATGACTGATAATTCTATAGAAGTTCAGATAAAAACTAACTAAGCCCTTTGCTAAGTTCTCACAGTCTCTACATAACAAGAAGGGGGAAGAAGAAGGCTGTGCTTGTGTGCATGTTATCTGGAGAGACATCTAGGGGAAATGATATTGTCAATGTGGTGGTGTCTAGACTGTTCATGAAAATAAACCTCTGGACATGTCTGGATTAGGAAAATTGAGGTAGGAAGAGTAACCCTCAAATGTAGATAGCACATCCCATGGGCTGAAGCCTGAGACTGTGCAAAACGGAGAAAGAGGGCTGTGAGGTGGCTCAGCAGCATTTGCCACCAAGCCTGGAAATGATCCGAGTTTAGTCCCGGGATTTACACAGTGTGGAAGAACCAGCTTGCAAAAGGCATCCTCTGAACTCCAAATGTGTGTCGTGGCACACCTTCCCCAGACCACTCCCAGCACAGAAAATAAATTAGTAAAACATTTGTTTAAGGAGAAAGCGCAATGAACACTAGCATTAATATCTCTCTCTCTCTCTCTCTCTCTCTCTCTCTCTCTCTCTCTCTCTCTCTCTGATGCAATAAGAACAATTGCCTCGTGCTCCTGCAGCTATGCTTTCCTCATGGGAATAGACTGTATCTCCTCAAATGGTGAGCTCACAACATTTGTTTTCTTCCATATGCTGTCTTGGTCACGGTGGTAAAGAAGTTAAGTTATATAGAGATAGTAGGCAGCTTCTGATCTGCTTCATACTGAGCTCAGATACTTGCTAAGCTGTGCATGCAATTCTGGACATGCTAATCAGCCTCCTCTGCCTCCAACTCTCAGTCTACAAAATGGGGACAGTCATACGAAGTGCAGCTTGGCAGCACATAAAGACATACATGAATGCCTGTCATACCCCCAGGATAGTGGAAGTACTCAACAGGCGATCAATCAATACTAGGCACATTTATACAGTTACAATATACACACTGTCATATTGGTGTTTTTGGAAGTAAAGGAGAAAGTAGTCCTGCTCATGAAGATGCTATGTCATTGTGAATGAAGACAGGAATTTACAAAGCCAAAGTGAGGAGAGGAGCTAGGACTGTATCTGGTAGATCGCTTGCCTAGAATGCATGAAGCTCTAGGTTTAATTTCCCAGTACAAGGGAAGAATGGATGCTTGTCTAGAATGCATGAAGCTCTAGGTTTAATTTCCCAGTACAAGGGAAGAATGGATTTTTTTTCTGGTGATAGTCTTCATCAGTTAAGAGTGTAAACTAGGCCTGGCGGTGGTGGCGCACGCCTTTAATCCCAGCACTCGGGAGGCAGAGGCAGAGGCAGGTGGATCTCTGTGAGTTCGAGGCCAGCCTGGTCTACAAGAGCTAGTTCCAGGACAGGAACCAAAAGCTACGGAGAAACCCTGTCTCGAAAATAAAAAAAAAAAGAGTGTGAACTATTCTTGTGGAGGATCCAAGTTTCGTTCCCAGCACTCACTGCAGGCAAGTCACAACCATCTGTAACTCCATCTCTGGAGGAGTATCTGACACCCTTTTCTGGCCTCCGGAGGTACCTGCACTCATGTGTGCATACTCACAGAGGGAGGGAGGAAGACACGCAAATACATAATGAAAAAATATAAAATGTAACCTCCAAAGGTGAAAAGGGATAGTGAGTGTGAGCCATTCATGAAAACATTTAATGTTCCCTATACTAATCCAAACTATCTGGAGTGTATTGGTTTCTTAATATGTGTCTAATTAATCCACTTCACATAAGGGCTAAGCTGAATGGTGTTTAATTGAAGTAAAGGGCACACTAACAACAAATATCTAAAATGTTCAGATGTAAGAAAGTGGTTGAAAACAAAATCCTGAACAACTTAGTAAGATTTAGGGTTGAGGGAAGATGCCCTTGTTTTTCCTACAAAAGCTTATTTAATGTACAGTGGATATTGGTATAGACACACAGACACACACACACATTCTAATAGCTCTTTCTCTAGACAACGCTGGCTGGTGCATTGGGATTCTCTTTTTATGTTTAGAATCATATGCCACTCAAGATTCTCGTAGACTGTTTAACATTTAACTATTGCTACACTAATTTTAATATTCAAATAATTTTAAATGTGTCTATTCAAAGATCTGCATATGGATATTTACAGAATTAAATTCATAATTGCCCAAAAGTGTAAGGAATCAAATACCCCTCATTATTAAGTCAATTGAATATATTTTGCTACACTATCCAAATAAAATAGATTAAAGATAAAATGGAATAGGCTTGCAATCCACAGGAAGGTAATAGGAATCTTAAATGCATGTTGCTAAGTGAATAAAATGCCATCTGGAAATGATGTATGCCATAGGACTCCATTTATAGATTGCTCTAGAAAAAAATCAAACCTATAGTGATTGCAAAGAAAGCAGTGGTTGCTGGGTGCTTGGGAGAGTCTGGTGTCCTCTTTCTCTTTTATAAACAGAACATTAGGTGATCAGATGCATTTCCCTGTGTACTTTGATCACGTGTTCTGCCTTTTAAACAGTTGTCTAAAAAGTCATAGGTCAGGGATGGAGAGATGGCTCAGCGGTTAAGAGCATCGCCTGCTCTTCCAAAGGTCTTGAGTTCAGTTCCCAGCAACCACATAGTGGCTCACAACCATCTGAAACGAGATCTGATGCCCTCTTCTGGCCTGCAGGCAGACACACAGACAGAATATTGTATACATAATAAATGATTAAATATAACAAAAGAAAATAAAAAATAAAAATCCATTGGTCAGTTGTCCCTGGACCGAAGTCATAGTGATAGTCTTTGAGCTACCCTGGAATTGGGGTGGGAGGAGAAGCCCATATGGACAGAAGGCAGCCAGCAGAATGACAGGCTAACTTTTAACTCTTATTCCCTCTGCTAGCAGATGAAACACACAGTTAATTTCTAGAAGCATGGCTACTGGGGTGGCAGCTGAGGGAAATCAAAGGCTCAGCAGGTCCCCATAATTCATACTCATTTTGTGTAGCCAGAGTGGATGATGGGATGGCAGGGTATAAAAAAAGTCCCCAGCTCTTGCAAGCACACCGCTGTGTTGAGGCCCATCCCACTGCTCTGTCTCCATCTGCATGCATGCCCAGGGCCAGCCAAAATCTGGATGCGTGCAGAGAAAGTAAATGGCAATACCCACTCTTCACTTGCTCAGCCTGCGGAGGCAGCTGGCGAAGACAAGTGACCCAGTTCTACCATCTAATCGGTATTGTCTGCACTTCGGGAGCATCCTTCTCTGAGGGACGCTCATTGTGATCCATTCTATTTACCCACAAACGCCAGAATTTACTTCCGAGGAGCTACACATGATAACACTCTCCCTGTGTCAAAGACTTTTATTTGAGATGAAAGACCCAACAGTGCCTGGCTTGTCTGATTAGAGCTGTAAGTTCTGTGATTATCCTCAGAATACAGACAGGGCTTCAATTGCGGCTTTGTTCTTTCCCTCCCCTCAAGGCTGGTAAGCTGAGAGCTAAGCTTCTTCCCCAAGACAGCCTGGCACTGGGTAGTTAGTTGCTCAGTTGCTGAGTGGCTTGCAGGTTCACATACACCTATTTCTCTCTTTTTGCCTGTGTGTGCGCATGGTATACATGCACGTATACATATATAGATACTAGAGACATACATACATACATACATAGCTGACTAGACAGACAGATGGATGGATGAATAGATACACAGTTATTATTGGTTACTTTTCTCACTGTAGGTTCTGATCTATCAGCCATCTATGAGAAGTACTTTTTTTTTTCCTTTACCTTTGTGGGCAGAGTGTAAACAGTTCTCAGAACTACGATGATCAAATCTAACCAGGGGCAGGGTACTAGCTCACCTTCCTCCTGGGAGGAGGACCATGTCACAGAGATAATAGATAATAAAGATAATAGATGTGATCTGGGGAGAGGCCATGTCTCTATGACGTGTGTTCTTTAAGTATGGAGATATGAATTTGATCCCTAGAACCTATGGAAAAAAATCCAGATGTATGGCATGTGCTTGCCACCCCAGGGCTGGTGAGAGAGAGAGACAAGCAGATCTCTAAGGCTCACTAGCCAGGCACCCTAGCCTACTAGGCAATTGCTGTGTTCAGTGAGAGACCCTATCTCAAGATAAAGAAAAAGGTGATGACTCCTGAGGGATCATAGACGAGGTTGTCCTGCGACCTTCTTCACATACAAATAGATCAGCACACATATAAACACATTACAGACACATACACATACCCACCCACCCCTAGCATTCATTTCTCTTCAGTCTCTGTGATAAAATACGAACAAAGCAATCCAAGGAAGAAAGGTTTATTTGGTGGAGAGTAATGGCCACAGTTAGGGAGAGTATGGCTGCAGGCACAGGAAGCTGGCTGATCACAGTTTCATCCACACACAGGAAGAGGGGGGCAGGAAGTGGCATGACACTATAAACTTTTGAATCCCATCTCCAGTGAAGAACTTCCTCTAGCAAGGGTCCACTTCCTAAAGGCCCCATAATTTCCCTCAAATACCCAGTTAGGGGTTGGGTGTTCAAATACATGAGCCTACTGGGGGGGGGGGGCATTTCTCATGCAAATGACCACACCTCACCCACAAAGACACTAGAAGTGACACTTTTTCCTAAGATGAGGGTTGGTTTTCAGCAAGGAAGAGCCATTTCCAGGTGGCGATACTATAGTGATTAGCACAAGTTCCTAAAATGAATGGCTACAGGATACCGAGTTACCACAATATACTGGTGCTTGAAGAAACCATGTGAGGGCTGGGGAGATGGCTCTGTGAGTAAGAAGCTTGCTCTACAAGTGCAAGGACCTGAGTTCAGATGTTGAGCACCAACATACAAATCTGGAGGTAGGCATGGGCTCACCTCCAACCCCTGTGCCATGGGAGTCAGAGTGTGGAAGAGACAGCAAGATTTCAGGGGCTTGCTGGCCAGTCTAGTTCCAGCTTTCAGGGAGAGACACTGTGTCAAGGGGATGAAGTGGACTGTGACAAAGCAGGACATCTGGCATCCTCTTCTGGAGCGCATTGTTCTGAGCACACACACCATATATCCCAGCCACCACGCGCATACACCTCCAAACCCCCACAGAAAGAAACCGTGTATTTCCACCCGAGGAAATAAACACAACAGCTACCGAGGTGACCGTCCTCTGTCCCGGTGTGAATGGTGGACCGGGAGGAGCCGCAAGAAGCAGGTAGCAATGTTAATAGAGGATCCTTTGTGGCTGCCCCAGGGTACCCATCCATTGGCAGGGATGGGGAGGAGGGAAAGGGCACAGTGGCCATACCCAGACACTAGAGCAGATGAAGAGGCAGGAGTGGCTGTGGGCAGGAGGTGGGGTGGATCCCCGCAGGGGCAACTGGAGCTGAAGCTCTCCAATGACCTCTGAGATGGAGTGTGAGATACTCCATGAAGACAACAGCGGGTGGGAGTCATGGGAAGTTTGGGAGATCAGAGACTTCCTCTGTTTCTGATCATATCCTACTATCAACCTTTCCAACCCAGTTCCAAGGATACTTCTCAAAAGGTTCTGTTTTTAGAAGTGGGTCATCTTCCTCCCAACTCCCCAAGCTCCCGGAGCTCTTAACCTTATTGCACGTATTATCTTCTGTGTTATACTTTAGTTGCCTGTGGTCTATTCAACTCAATTAGTTTTTTTTTTTTCCTAGACCACCTTTACTGACAATCCCGTTCCTCTCCATTTAGCATCTTCTAGAACCTATAGTCAATGGTGGAAGAGCCACTGTCTCTGAATTTTCCCTACAATTCAGTCAGAATGATTCTTCAATAATTAGCATGATGATTTCGTATGTGTGTATACGTGTGTGTGTGTGTGTGTGTGTGTGTGTGTGTGGTGTGTATGTGTGGTGTATGGAGACAAAAAGTTAATACTGGATATTTTCCTCAATCAATTTCCACCTAATAAATTTAGAGACGGAATCCTTCACTGAATCTGGAGCCTACTGGATCCGCTAGGCCAGTAGTCTCAATCTGTGGGTTGTGATCAGCAGAAAATATATATTCCTGATGTCTTAGGAACTGAGACACTGATCAGTAGCAAAATCACAGTTATGAAGCAGCAATGAAAATAACTTTCTGCTTGGGGGGTCAGCACAACGTGAGGAACTGTATCAAAGGGGAAAAGCATCAGGAAGGTTGAAAACCTCTGAGCTGGACTGACCACCCCCAAAGCCCTGGGATCTAATCGCCTACACCTCCTCGGCACTGCAATTGTAAGTATGCATTGCCACACCCAAGTTTTTTTGTACAAGTTCTGGAGAATTGAACACTCACCCTCATGCTTGCCTGTCAAGAACTTCATTGACTGCGCTCTCTCCCCAGCTCTGATTTCATTTCTAAAGGAACGGCTGTCTGCATGATGATGGAGGTAGTGTGCAGAGGAACTGTCGCCCTGAGGAATAAAAAAGTCAGGATCCCACCAGGAGAGGGCAAGCCTTGCTCATAATGTGTGAACAAATACTGCAGGGAGGGAGACAGTCAATGGACATGAGTCACCCCATCTTCAGGAAATGCCCTTGACAGAGTTGGCTGCATCCTCTGTCTGCTGCTGTGCTGTGTCTTTTGCTTTACCTGCATTCGTGATAGTCAGAGGCCAGCAGATAAGACCAGAGGCAGGAGGCCCAGCTAAGAGGCTAGTGGGGGGAGGGGTGGGGTGGAGCCTCTGGGGGGAGGAAACAGCACCTCCCTGGACTAATTAAACCCTTTGGTCTCTGGCCCCCTCCAGCCCTGGAGTATTAGCACTGCTGAATCAGCACCCTGCCAAGGCCAAGCTGCTGCTCTCTTTTTCCTGCTTGATTTGCCTAATGGAAGCTGACAGTGAAGTTCAACCCTGATTGTCAGATTCCAGTAGGAACCTCAAGGGGGGGGGGGGGACACAGACATTTGAAGAATAAAAATAGCTCACATAATGAGATCCTTTATTTAGCTGAACAATTTCTTTAATGACTC
>NC_022010.1:24168262-24178012 GCF_000317375.1 Microtus ochrogaster
CACACACACACACACACACACACACACACACAAGCTGGGCACACAGACATCTGATTTTCTAGAGTCCTTGACAATGTTCTGCGAAAAGGGTGGGAAGTCATTTAGTACTGGAGGTGGAAAATGTGTGTTTTCACCTCCTCCTCCTCCTGGCCTCCCCATTCCCCATCTTTTTTTTCAATGAACCCAAGTACAATGAATGCAGTCAAGAAGAGTTTCATTCCTTGCCCCCAAGTTATCACAGCTACTCAAAGTAGGACATTTCTCTTTTTCTTTTTCAAGATTTGTTGCCAGGCGCTGGAGGCGCACGCTTTTAATCCCAGCACTCGGGAGGCAGAGGCAGGCGGATCTCTGTGAGTTAGATGTCAGCCTGGTCTACAAGAGCTAGTTCCAGGATAGGCTCCAAAGCTACAGAAAAACAGCCTCAAAAAAAAAAAAAAAACCAAAAGATTTGTTATTAACATGTCTATTTATACATAACAATTGATTTTATTGTAGTGTTTTCATACATGGGTGAGTCTTTCTATACAGTAGCATGGCCACCTTACCAAGCAGCACATGACTAAAGAAAATATTTCTTCGTTCTCCATTATTCATTACCATAGATTCTCAGGGAGGGCTGAGAACTTCTGACCCCTTCCCCACTAGCCACTACCAATTACCTACAGATCCTGCATGGAGCCCTCTGACCTTCCTTCCCCACCTTCTCTCTCTCCGACAGAATGTTGACAGGCTCAGTCTTGTTCAGGTCTTATGCGGGCAACCACAGCTGCTGTGAGTTCCAGAGTGCAGACCCTGGACCTTCAACTAGACACCTAGGCTAGAAGATGCTGACAGCGAGAGGAGGGAGAGAAATGAAGAACCTAGTAGCTCTGGGCAGGTATTCCATTGAGCTGTTCCGTAGATGTTAGAACTTATAGAGTAAAAATCTGAGGAGTTTCAGGACAGAACCAAGGCAGCCGATGGATGGGTAGACTAAGACTTGAGGAGTACCAGGAAGTTTGTTTCCAGAAAATGAATGAGATGTAGTTAAGCAGAGGGCATATTCAACAGTCCAGGCACTTCTGAGATTATGACAAAGTCATATAACTAATGAAACTGTTTTTAAGGTATTGGCTTAAAAACAGACAGGAGGACCAATGAAATCGAATCAAAGACCCAAATATCAGTTCACACACCTACAAACACCTGATTTTTGACATAGAAGCTAAAAATATAAAATGAAAATAAGAAAGCATATTCAGCAAATGGTGCTGACGTAGCTGGGTATCAACATAAAGAAGAATGCAAATAGATCCATATCTATCACCATGCACAAATCTCAGGTCCAAATGGATCAAAGACCTTAACATAAAACCAACTACACTGAACCTTATAGAAGTAAAAGTGGGAAGTAAACTTGAATGAATTGGCACAGGAGACCAAATATAACCCCAGTAGCACAGACACTGAGAGCAACAATGAATAAATGGGACCTCCTGAAACTGAAAAGCTTCTGTAAAGCAAAGAACATGGTCAACAAGACAAAACAAAAACCTACAGAATGGGAAAAGATCTTCAACAACCCTACTTCAGACAGGAAACTGATCTCCAAAATACACAAAGAACTCAAGAAACTTGACAACAAAAGAACAAATCATCCAATAAAAATGGAGTACACACCTAAAAAGATAACTCTCAACAGATAAATCTCAAATGGCTGAAAGACACCTAAGAAAATGCTTAGCATCCTTAGCCATCAGAGAAATGAAAATCAAAACAACTCTAAAACTTCATCTTACACCTGTCAGAATGGCCAAGATCAAAAACATTGATGACAACTTACGTTGGAGAGGATGCAGGGTAAGGGGAACCCTCCTCCATTGTTGGTGGGAGTGCAAATTTATATAGCCACTTTGGAAATCAGTATGGCAATTTCTCAGAAAATTAGTAAACAATTTACCTTAAGACCCAGCAATACCACTTTTGGATGTATACCCAAAGAATGCTCAATTGTACCAAAAGGACATGTGCTCAACTATGTTTATAGCAGCATTATTCATAATAGCAAGAACCTGGAAACAACCTAGACGCCCCTCAACCAAAGAATGGATAAAGAAAATGTGTTATATTTTATACAATAGAGTATCACCCAGCAGTAAAAATAAATAAATAAATAAATAAATAAAATGACATCATGAAATTTACAAATAGATGGATCTAGAAGAAATCAAATTGAGTGAGGTAACCCAGACCCAGAAAGACAAATATTATATGTACTCACTCATAAGTGGTTTTTAGACATTAAACAAAAGCCAGCCTACAATCCACAACCCCAGAGAAGCTAAACAACAAAGAGGACCCTAAGAGAAACCTACATGGATCTAAATAGGAAGGAGACAAAGATAAGATCTCTTGAGTAAATTGGCAGCATGGGAGTCACAGGAGAGGGTAGAAGGGGAGAGGCGAGGAAGGAAGGGGAACAGATAGAAATGTATAGCGCCATAAAAACAATAAAAGTAAAAAGGAAGAGCTGAGGGGAGAGAGAGAAAGAAAGAGGGGAATGGAAAGATGGAGCAATAAAGAAAAATAAGGAGAAGGGAAGAAAGGAAGAAGGGAAATAAGGAAGGATAAGACGAGGAAAGAAGAGACAGGAGGGATAGAGGAGGAGGAAGGAATGAAAAAAGGAAGAAGAATGGAGGGGGAAATAGATGGATAGAAGAGGTAGGAATGAAAGAAGGCTAGAAAGATGGAAGGAAAGAGAGAAGGGATGAAGGGGGAGCAAAGGCAGAGAGGAAGAGAGAGGGAGCATGGGGAGAGGGGAAGAGGGAGAGGCGGAATGAAGATGGGAGGAATAGAAAGAGAAGGAGGGGGAGGGAAGAAGGCTGGGGAGACAAATTAGAAAAACCCGGCATCCAGCTACAAAGCAAAGCCAACAGGAGTATTTCTGAGTCACCAGTAGTGTTCCCTGTAAAGCAGAGATAAATCACGTTAGTCTACATGCCAGAGAATTTCTCCTCTTGACAGGCATTACTCCCAAGGATGAAATGCGATCCCAGAACACCCTCTAGCTCTACGCACTTGGAAATTTATGCAGCCACAATGAATGAATGGTTTTCACTTTCTGCTTGTTGACTCGAGCTCAAATTTGAGAATGGATAAAGCAAGGACACCTTCATTCAGGTTTTGAGAAAGAATGCTGTGCCTTCAGTCTTGCTTCTGGAAAAGCATTGCTGTATCTTACAGAAGCTGGGTAACGAGGAAAGCATTGTGGAGTGGGAAAGGTGTCCCTGCGGTAAGCAATCAGGATATCAGCCAAAGTGTGCATACGAAGAAAGGGGGGATTTGAATGTATCACTTAAAATCATAAACATAAGCGAGAAAGAATTTACAAAATATATATTTTAATATAAATAATACTGGAGATAATGATTTGTAATCCTAGCCCTTGAGCAGCAAAGGCAAGAAGGTCACAAGCTCTAGGTCCCAAGAAAAAAATAGTAATAATGGGCTAGAACCAGAGCTCAATTGGTAAAATCCTTCACTAACACACATGAGGCCACGGGTTCCATACCCAATGACTAAGACCCACAAGGCCATGGGTTCCATACCCAATGACTAAGACCCAAGAGGCCATGGGTTCTATACCCAGCACTATATAAAATGGGAAGGTGATACACACCTGCCATCCCAGAACTCAGGAGGTAGAGTCAGGAGGATCAGGGGTTCAAGGTCTTTCTTGGATATATAGCAAGTTTGAGGCCAGTCTGGGATATGTAAGACCCTGTTTCAAATGACTGGCTTGATAGCAGTAACGATACGAAAGGAGATACAGTACCTCAGCTTGTCGCCACTGCCTGGAAAATTGGCCTTCTTTCATTCTGTATGGAGTAAAATCTGGGACCCTGGAAGGAAGCGGTGAAGAAAAATAGCCAGTGTTTCATCTTCCCTATCAATATTGCAAAAGCTGTGTAGCTGATAAGTCCTGAAATATTGTTGCAAGCATATTATGTAAAATAGAATTTTTTAAAAAGGGGTTCAAAGTAGTACCATCTATGATTAGAGAAGGAATTCAGAGGCTGTGATGATTAGCTTTAGTTGTCGGCTTGACACAGTCATACAATTACCTGTAAGGAGCATCTCAGTGAGGGACTGCCAACATCAGTTTGGCCTGTGGCGAGTCTATGAGGGATTGTCTTCACTGTGATCATTGAGGTTGGAAGACCCACTCATTTGGGACAGCACCGTTTCCTGGAACTGAGTCCTGGGATTGTATATAAGTCCTGTGAATGAATAGATATAGATATAGATATGGGTCTGTATGTATATATTTTATATATGTCTGATATTCTTTTTCAGTGTATGCATTTATTTTAGGTAGCTCATGGAGTCTCCTCATACAGAAGCTTTCCTTCTGACTTCTATTTTTAAAATATATCAATTTTAGTATTAGTCATTTGAAACTGGGTCTCACATGGCCCAGGCTGGCTTCAAACTCAGTATGTAATTGAAGATTCTTTTGAACTTCTGATTTTTCTGACCCTACCTTCTGAGTGCTTGGATTGCAGACATGTATGACCAGACATTATTTACGCAATGCTGGGACCCAATCCAGCGCTAGATTCTTGCTAAACAAGCATTCTAACAACTTAGCCACATCCCAGCTCTGCCGTCTGATTTCCTATCTTCTTGCCACTCTACTCTATGCATCTGTTCCCTGCTGCCCAACCCATCTGCTGAAGCAGGTACATCTCCATTCTCTTGTCCTGCTTCCTTCCTGGCTTCATGATCGTGAGGTCCTGTCAAACTGTGCTGCTCCTATGAAAATAGAGAGCAGTTGAGAAGTCAGGTGACCATTCCCCTTGGCTGTGATTGGCTGTATGGGAAAAGAAGATGAAACTTTCAGGCCACTGACTTTTATTGGACACTCTAGACATAACTTCACATGCTTAGTGGACATGGCCATCACTATGCCATAGTAGGCCATAGTTAAGGTTTTATTCTTGTTGTGTTTCACTTGCCTCCAAACTGAAACATTCTGTCCTGGAGGGAAACCCATTAAAGCTCAGAAGGTTCTAAAAGGATAATCATTAAGACTCAATAAGTAAACAACTCACAGGTTTCAGGAAGTCCCTGAAACTTACCAGACAGATTCACAAGATTTCTTCTTAAGGACGTCTGAGGAGAAGAGATTCTTTGACCTGTTGATCTGCCAACAAGTTGTGCAGAAAGATAGAGGCCTGTATTTGTGAGCAGTTATCTATGCTAGGCTGGGCTTTCAGTAATGCAGATGCCTTTGAGTTGTTCCTGCTTTTGTAAGTAACCTCCTCATAGTCATGTAAGTAATCCTTTTCCACACGCTCACAAGTAACTCCTCCCACATACTCCCTTAAGTAACCCAAGTAAATGCATGGGTCTTGGTGGCCTTCTTTTGTCTGCTGCTGGTCCTTGTTCTGGAGTGAGCAGACATTTGTTCACGTCCCCAAGACAGTACCACACGGCAGCCTACTTTTGGTTATGGTCAAGAAACTGAACTTCATAAAAGTTATGTGCCTGAGTGTGTGGGAGAGCTAAATTGGCTGGTTCCAAATCTGAATTTGCAGCTGGTGCTGTGGCATATGGCTATAGTCCACGTATGTGAGATATAGAGGTGGGAGGATTAAGAGCTCAGACCTACATAGTGAGTTCTAGTGCAGCCTATACTACATAAGATCCTATCTTACAAAACAAAAACAGATCAAACAAAAAAATGGTTTTAGATTTAATTAATTTAGTCGCTGTTGTATCTGTCTGTCTCTGTGTTTGTGTGTATGTGTGTGTGTGTGTGGTGTGTGTGTGTGTGTGTGTGTCTTAAGACAATATCATGTAGGCAGGCTAACCTCGAATTCACAATGTAGCTGAGGATGACATTGAACTCCTGATCCTCCTGCTTCTTTCTACCTTCCAAGTGCTGGAATTTGAGGTATTCATCACCATGCTTAGCTTTTTTTCCAGGTCTTTAAAATGCATCAGTTACAGTGCAATTACTTAGTGGATGACATCCAGTGGGTGGCAGCTTACACTGCATAACAAAACAGAGAAGGCTAGAGCTGTGTGCTAGTAAGCAGGATGGTAAAGAATCAAAAAATATACTGGATATAAAAATAAACCTGCCCTTGAACAATCCATGGTAGGATGCCCATGGATCTGGACTTCAATCTTGATATTATAATAATTAAGCTCTCTGGTCTTGACTCCCCAGAATTAAAATGGTTTAGCAAATAAACATCACATTCTTTTACAACCCCGAAGAGTATATATAACATAAAGAAACAAAGCACATCAAAGTTATTTTTTACATTTTGATGTTTTGCAAATTGCTGAGGTGAATGAGGGAGAAGTGTAGATTTAATGTTAAATACTACAACAATAACTGAACTAAAAGTAAAGAATTCACATATCAAAACTTAACTGGTTACTATCCAATATAAAATGAATTTAGGATGAGTTTGTCTGTTTGGGTTACTGTAAAGCTCTATCATATACTGGGTGGCTTAAATAAAAAAAATTTCATTTATACTGGTTCTAGGGATTGCAGAAATACACATTTAAGGTCTATCTGAAATCTTTTTCCTTGACTTATCCACAGCTTTCTGTTCACTGACCTCTTCTTATGAGGAAAAGAGTACATTCTTTGATGGCTGTTGTTGGTTGTTTTTACTCTTTACTCTTTGTAGCTCTTACTATCCAGCTCCCAGATAAATCACACTAAAGCCCAGCCTTAGCTTGGGTTGTTGCTATCCAGCTTTTCTTAATTTAAATTATCCCCATCTATCTTTTGCCTCTGGGCTTTTATCTTTCTTTATTTCTGTATACCTTTCTTTACTTCTTTCTCCATGGCCTTCTGTGTAGCTGGGTGGCTGGTCCTGGGGTCTTCCTCTCCTCTGCTTTCTCTTGCTTCTTGATCTCTCTCATCAAAGATTTCTCCTCCTATTTAGTCTCTATGTCTGCCAGGCCCACCTAGCCTTTCTCCTGCCTTGCTATTGGCTGTTCAGCTCTTTATTAGACCAATCAGATAGTTTAGGCAGGCAGAGTAACACAGCTTTACAGAGTTAAACAAATGCAGCATAAAAGAATGCACCACGAACTTGCATCGTTGAACAAATTTTTACAGTATAAACAAATGTAGCAAATCTTAAAATAATATTCTACAACAGATGTCTTTTCTTTTGAGGGTACCGATCATGTAAGATCATGGTCCTATCCTTGAGAGTTCTCTTAACTGTAACGAACCCTTAAAGGGCCAGTTTCCAAACACAGCCCACTGGGAGTTAGAACTTGTTATATAACTAATCTCCGGCAAAATGAAACTTTCCATTAAGGTTCAGGAACTAAACAAAACTCACAAGTCCTAGGAAGCTCCTGAAACTTGCAAGACTCACAAGGCCCCTCTACAAAGTTACATAGACAGTAATGAGTGCTTGGAAGAGGAGACTGTGATGGAATCACCTGTAGTTGTGTAGGAGGATCCAGGGATAAAATTTGTGAGCTACCACCTGTGCTGGGTTGGGCATTTTAGTCATCTGTGCTATTACAAATAACTCCAATCAAACTTGCTGCTTTGTTAAACAGGACTTAGCAAAGGTTCTTAGATAGAATCATTGATTTGGTGTGAAGTCAGTGCCCTATCTGGGTGAAGAGATGTTTTTTCGTGTCTTCTTAGGAAAGTTACATAACAGTTTTACCATGAATTTTGAGACACCCAAGTATTCACCCTGTAGTATCTTAACATCCACGGAGAACACTAGATCTAGATTAATAAATCTCTCCTAAGAAAAGAGAAGAAAATGTCCTAGTAACGTTGGAAAGTCAAATAATAGAGCAGTGATTTCTGAAACTTCAGTGCTCAGAGAAATCACACAGGGAGACTTATTAAACATAGAATTGGATAAAATTAGCTCCCATATCACTTGTGACCAGAGCTAAAAAAGAGAGTATTTTGATCATATACTTTGCACTGCCCATAAGAAAATTCTACAGCAATCCCTTCAGGGAACTCCTTTTTTTTTTATTCCACCAATTACTTCTGAAATAAATTTATCATTTCAGTGACAAGGAGACTCATTTGGATGATGTTCTCAACTGAATCCTGTCAGTAAGTAAGAGTCTTTTTCTCCAATCTTTTTTAATACAAATTGATGCTATAATGTTAAAACAAACTAGTAAAATCATTAGGCAGGGATTATGGATTATAGAGTATTTCAAAATAAAGATATGTTTGTTTCTTCCAAGATGTACTGAGCAATTAGATCTGGGTCAGGAAAACATTGCTCAATCCAGATCCTTAGGGGGATCTGCTTTGATAGGGATGAGACATTTGTGATAAGCATAACATTACCTTTTTAAAGAAAGGGCGCTTCTCCAAAGCTTGAAATGAGATGTTTTTGTCTTAAGTAGTTTAATCATTCTCCCGGGGCTTGTGTTTATACAATTAATATGCTCAAAAAACGCTATTAGTTTTTGTAGGCCAATAGGTTTTATCTAAAAATAGGGAGGCTAATGAGAACTGGATTTGATTTGAAATTTCTGGGCTGGTGAGATAGCTCAGAGGGTAGAGGTGCTCCCTCTCAAGCCTGGCTGTTCCTAGGACTCGTGATGGAAGGAGAGAATCAGCTTGAAAAGTTGTCCTCTGACCTCCACACAACACACACACACACACATA
The DNA here is from genome assembly GCF_000317375.1 of Microtus ochrogaster. Classification (NCBI taxonomy): domain Eukaryota; kingdom Metazoa; phylum Chordata; class Mammalia; order Rodentia; family Cricetidae; genus Microtus; species Microtus ochrogaster. The sequence goes on from NC_022010.1 coordinate 24,176,940, forward strand.
TAACACACACACACAGAACATACACACACACGTGTGTGTGTGTGCACTCTAAATAAATGTATAACATATGGTTTGAACAAGAACAGACTTGCACTGTTTTGTTTATAGATTCATTTTGCTTAGAGACTATCAGCAAAGCACTTTTGGGTGAGTCCTTCACGGGTGACCTTGTAACCAACTGTGAAAGACAAACCACCCCATGGTAGTTACATTTGACTATCATCGTATCAGGACTGGGACCCACCTGGGAAACAGACTTTCAGGCATTTCTGGAGAGGTCTAAAGGAGGAGGAACAATTCACCTTGCAGGAGGTAAGTGCATCCCATGGGGTCCTGGACTGAATGAGAAGCAGAAAGCCCCTGAGCACCAGAACCTTCCATCTTTGCCTCCTGGTCACAGATGCAGCAAGCTTGGTTGCCTCATAATCCTGCCATGCCTTCCCTGCTGTGATCACAGATGCAGCAAGCTTGATTGCTTCACACTCCTGCCATGCCTTCCTCGTCGTGCTGGACTATACCTTCGACTGTGAGCCAAAGCAAGCCTTTGCTTTTTAAAGTTTAGAGAAAGTTGACGGGGAGTTTTGTTATAGCAATGAGAAAAGTAACTGATACAGATAATGAGATTAGATATCTTCGGAAGGAGCTAGAGGCCCCTTTATGATATGTTCTGATGCTGCTCACTTCACAGCATCTGGTTTACTCTCTCCTGTGCTACACCCCTTCCCGCTGTCATTTGGATCTGCTGTATTCACTTACAGCCACCAGCTAAAGGCTTGACCTCCATCCTGTGCACTAGGGGGAGGTAACAGAGCTTGAAGGTAGAAGTAGTGGAAGGAGGAAGTTAGGTTTTGGGGGGGGGATGAGCCTTTAATGGTAGACTGTCATGCCCTTTTCTTCCCCTTTCTTGGCTTCCTGATCCCCACTAGTTGAAGTCTTTCTCTACTTTTCTTACTGCAGGCCCAATAGTTATGGCATCAACTGACTATGGCCTGAATCCTCGGAAACATCAACCAGCACAAACCTTTCCCCCTCTGAAGTTAATCATCTCAGGCATTTTTTTTAATTTTTTTTTA
>NC_022010.1:24183724-24186458 GCF_000317375.1 Microtus ochrogaster
CCCAGCCGGTCCCAGCCGGTCCCCGCTGGCCGTGATAGGCGTCCTCCGGCCTTGTCCCGCTGCCCGGTCTTCCGGCAGCGTCCCGCCGCCTGGTCTTCTGGCCGCGCCTCAGGCATTTTGTTGCAGTGGTTAAGAATATCACAGACGTGTTCACTATGAAGAGCTAAGATGGAAGGCTGTAAGTGTGAGCAAAATGAGTAGACAGAATTCTTGGGCTTAGAAATTATGAGAGTGGGCCATGTTGCTTATTTTTAGTCAGTCACGTAAGGTAAAAATTGTTGTCACCTTCCCAGGGGACACACTTAAGTTCCTAAAGAACTCCTGTTTGACTGAATGTAATCATTCAAACTAAAAAATATTCACTGTCTATGTTTGCCTCCCATTAGAAGGGATTGACCACCCAGACTTGTGATGTTTTATAGAGACCTATCTTGAACCCCGTTGTCTATTTTTGCATCAAAACTCTCATATTGGATCACATCAATGAAAATACAGTTCAGAATCCAGTACGTGTCAATCACCCCCAATGCTATCAGGCATCCCACAGGCAAGTTTATGTATTTGATTTGAGCTCTACCATCTCTCCCCTGCAAGGCATCTTTTCATCCATCTATCCATTTATTCAAAGAAGCTTCAGCTCTCCACTGAGGGAAACAGAAAGCCAGCCAGCCTCTCATGGGTCCCAATCCATTATCCTACAGTGTTTATATCAGAAGGAAAGGCAGAATGCAGATAGAGCTATTCAGAGGTTGGGTGAGCAGTCCCAGCAGCCTTGTTTATGTCCACAACGATGTCACTTGGGGTGGGGTCTTCACCGTGGGCCCAGGAGCAATAGTCAACTGACCATTGTCTGAAATCTCTAAAGTGCCGGCCAACACAGACCTTGTCTCCTTATAAACTTAATTACCTCACACACTTCGTTACAGTGATTGAAAGCTGATTAATGGACTTAGCTCGTTATGGATTGCCCAGCTAATTCTGCTCTCTGTTTCTTTCCCTGGAAGATGTGCGAACCATAGGATATGTAACTGGCAGGAAATCATTAAAGATCCACTGTTTCTTAGTATCAAAGAGATCTGGGATCAAAGAGACCCGGATCCTCCGATTACTTCCTTCATCCCTCCTCCTGCCTTGTCTGTATCCCAGCCAATGGATCTCCAAGCAGCATCATGTATGTGGATGCCCACTGTACTCACCGGGTTTTTGGGAGCCCACCACTAGCTATACGATGTCACTGCAACAACACATGTGTTAAGAGCTCCAACTCCAGATAAAGGTCTTTCATCGTGACTGTGCTACTTTCCCGGTGTTGTTAACAAATTAAAGAAAAAAACCCCAAGCCATAATATTTGACATAAATGAATGCATTAGGTTATGGTTCCTTTAGTTTCTATTTTCTCTCCCAGAAATCAGGCCACACCCCACCATGTGGTCTTTTCCCCTCTAGGTGTTGTGTCCTTGTAGCCTTCACAGAGTTCTCTCTCTATCTCCTCTTTACATCTGTGAGGAAGACCAGCATCACTGATACCTGGATTAGAATCTTGTGTTCTTGTTTATGGACTTCCTCTTTGTCAGAGGCCACACAGACTAGGTCACTTAGGACCTTCCCCTGGCCTTTCTGAAAACCCGTGAGAACCAGGAACCTATCTTTGATTTGGGGTTTTGAAGGCTTTCATTTAAAGACCCCAAATTGCTACCGATGGCCACGATACTTTTGCTCCTGCTGGCCTCCTTTCTTAAGGTCCCATCATGGATTTGAGCCTGCAAATTGCTTAACCCAGCTCTCATGAAAGTTAATTGCATGCCTGCTCTTTTCTGCAAAACTGGAGGAATTCCATCTTGAGGGTACATAGAATTCCAATTTCAGTCACGGTGGGACAACAGGGGCAGTAACAGTTAACTGAGCCGAAGTCGGTGTTCTTGTGCTTATGATATGAACGTGGCTATGTCTGTGGTTGAACACTGGCCTGTTATACTAGGCCTTGGGTTCTGTCCTCAGTACTGTGAAAAGCAAAGACTGGGAGGGGGTGAAGCGAGAAGGAGGAGGGAAGGAAGGATGTTAACGAAAGGGAAGGAATGGAAAGAAAAGGATATAGTAATTGATAATACTTTAACCAAGCAAAAACAGAGATCAAACGAAGAGCCAGATTACTTCAGCTATGACTGAGGAAAGCCCAATCCATCCAGGAACCTACAGAAATATGGGGTTATGGTAAGAGAGAGTGTGCTGTACTAAAGGCACTGTAGTGAGAATGAGCAGAGAAGCCATGGGCTAGAAGAAAATACTGACCAACGATATCACATCACATACCTGTGACCCAGGCACTCTGGAGCTTCAGGAGGACTGTGAGTTCAGGGCCAGCCTGGGCTGCATAGTGAAACCCCTTCTTCAAACAACAATAAAATCCCCAAATGAAAGCAAAACAAGCACAGTTCCATTCTAAGAATAGTAAGCTTGGTCCGGGAGGCTTCCGTAGTTGATGCTCCGTAGTTGATGCTCCATAGTTGACGCTTCGTTGGCCTTCCTGAAGTTTACCCGCACAGAACTGTGGTTTCAAGGGTCCGTATTCACCCAGCCCCTTCCTCACAGGTGACAGATGTGCGGTTTTAGGGCTGGAATGAGGAAACTGTTTGAGTGGAGTGACTGTGAGCTCACAGCAGATTCAACAGAGGTCTGCAAGCTTCTTTTTGAAGTAACATTCGTTAGATTTTGAACATTCCCCACATTTATATA
>NC_022010.1:24186558-24209715 GCF_000317375.1 Microtus ochrogaster
ATATATAAATTATATCCTCCCATGCTGTCTCACTCCCATTTGCTTTTTAAATTGTTATGGGTAAGCCCCTGAGTCCAATTAGTGCTGTCCATATGCACGTGTGTGTGTATGTGTGTCCATCCGCTGGGGTATGGGCAACCTACCAGTGATCACGTGCCCAAAGGAGAATGATTCCCCCCTCTCATTGTCCACCAATTACCAAGAGCTCCTCTTATATGGGTGGGGCCTCATATCCCCTCCCCTACTCATGCTGAGATGTTTATTGACTTGATCCAATGTAGTTCTTGTGCACGTAACCACAGGTGCTGCAAGAAGCAAGTATAGCACAACTCCTCTCCCCATCCACGGGCCCTTACACTCTTTCTGCCCACTCTCCCACTAAGTTCCTTGAGCCTAAGATAGCAGGGGATGGATGTGGCTGACTCACCCACGCCTGAGCGCTCAGGCTAATTCACATCTCTTTAACACAGCCCAGTCAATTGAAGCCCCGCATGCATTGATCTGTAATCTCCACCACCATCCCGCCCTCCTTAGGACTCACCAGAGCCCATTCTGAATGAATCTAAGTTCCAGAACTGCTTTTTCTGTCGGTCTGTCTGTCCATCTGTCTCTGTCTCTTGCCTCTCAGATGCCTCTTGCTGCACCTTTTTTGTGGGGGTAGGGGTGATGACAATGGTCTCTCTCTATGTAGCCCACGTTGGTCACACATCCACTGTTTTTCTGTCTCAGACTCCTGAGTGCTAACATTACAAGGGTGTGCACCAACATATCGTCAGTACGTTTGGCTTTGAATCGTGATCATCCTGGCCTCTCAAGCGTGGGGAACACAGGCATGTGGCCCCACAGCTCACCTCATTTTACCTCATTGTCACTGGCTTCCCGCTTCTGATTCCTGTTTTAATTTTTAATCTTAATTCAGTTTTATGCAGCTAGGTATTTTGCCTGCATATATTGGTGTGCGACAGCTGTGTGCCTGCAGACTTCAGAATCGTGAGTCAGATGCTCAGGAACTGGAGTCACAGGCAAATTGCATGCCCCCATGGAGGTCTGGGAATTGAATCGGGTCCTTTGGATTAACAAGCACTCTTAACCACTGAGCTGTCTCTTTAGCTCCTTGAGTCTTTAAAAAATTACTTTAATTTTAATTTATAGCATATTATTTATTGTGCATGGGTTGGGGGGGGCACATGGCATGGGGCTTGTGGGGTGGTTAGAGAAAATCTTTCAGGGGTCAGTTCTCTCCTTTGACCGTGTGAGTCCTGGGGTTGAACTCAGGTCAGCAGGCTTAGTAACACGTGCCTTCACCTGCTGAGCGACCTCCTCAGCCTCCTGGCTCTGGTAGGAGTGTCAACACTGGGACCGCACAACAAGGCTATTAGACTAATTAGTTGAAAGCATATACTTTACATCAATGTTGGTATTGTATTGTATATTGCATTAAGTTGTGTGTGTGTGTCCATTTTTATCCCTGTTTAACACAAAAGTCCCTGCCTGGGGATGTAATGTGCCATTTTCTTAATAGCTTTCCTATCATGCGAAGATCAGCATATCCCAGCGCTCTCAGCTTTGCTAGTCTCTTCTCCAGGGAGTCCCTCCTCTCAGGTGTTTGTCTGGCAACAGAGCTCATTAATATGGTAAGGCATTCTGGTTTTAAACAGCTACTCAGAACCAAGCGTGCCATCACGGGATGGAAGCTTCAGTCGTGCGTGCGTGCATGCGTGCGTGTGTGTTCTTTTTCCCTGCAAACAATCAGGCCATGGAACAAGAGCACAGCAGACAAAGCCTGCTCCCCCCGCCCCCGCCACTTGGCAATGAAAAGCATGTGCTCTCTTCCATTAATAGACAGAAATGTCACCGGATCTCAGCGAGGGTGACTCAGGCCTCTGTGAGGAGAGAGACCCATTGAATCCCCACCCCTGCCCCACTTCAAGCTGGCAGACAGTTCAGCCCCTGTGGCTCTCTCTTCGGCTGTCATTCCTGTTGATTTGCCTTCACGGTGGTCATTCAGAGGGAGTGAAAAGAAAAGGCCACTGTTGTCATTTCAGACAGGGACTGTGGTGGCTCTCTCCAGCTCCAGCTTCTTTTCTTAGCCCAGGGGCTTCACGAAAAGGATTGCATGCCCTCCGATGGTGTGTCGATTTTTGTTTGTTTGTTTGTTTCCATTAAGAGGGACCCTCTTGAAGACAGATAATAACCTCTTCCCCTCAAAAGAAATGACAAGCAGAGGCGCAGTTCGATGGAGCGGTGGCTGGCCCTGCCTCAGAAAATTCCATTTTCCTCCCTGCATTGACTCCGTCAATCATGTGCTTAACCTTATTGACAGCCGGCACCCACTTTACCCTCTCTCCCATTGCCTGACCCAACTCTTCCTCTCTGTTGTCACTTAATTCCAAGCTATTTGCATTCTGGCTGGAAAATCTTTCAAACCAGCAACACTCCCCTCCCTGCACTCCCTTCTGCTCCCCCATTCTGGGACAGTGGGATGGATGAAGGCCACGTCTCTCAGTCATATGCAAACGGTTGAGTTTATTACTATTCTGGAAGACTGAGAATCATGGAGGCTTACGTCACTTGCTTTGGGGAAATAGAGGTACTGGGCATGGCAGGAGATAGCACAGTGGGAAGTATCAGGATTGACATCGAGAGAGGCCGGTTGGCAACATACCTGGGGCTCCCTCACCACTGGAACTACCCGTGAAGGACAGGTCTCCACATGCGGCAGAAGGCGGGTGCTATACAGATGACTTCTCAAGTATTAGGATTGTTAAGGGTTAGACTCTCTGAACATCAGACATTTCCCTGAGCAGCTCCAACACGTGGGACTGTCTTTCCTTTCATTAACCACCTGCTTCTATTTTCACCGCTATCTGTGTATCCCTGGTTCCATGCTTTCCTCTAGGACAGAAGCTGGAAATCTCAGCTGGTGCCCTTGGAGCTCTGATGCACACCAGTGTCACTGAGCAGAGAGCTGGGTGTGGTACTGGCTGTGGAGAGATGGCTCAGAGGCTAAGGGCCGTGTTGTGAAACTCGACTGCTTGAGTTCAATCCTCAGAATACACACGATGAAAGGGGAACCCCAACCCCAGCAAGTTGTCCTCTGACCCCTGCACTCATACTGTGGCATAAGCACATGTCCACACACACACACACACACACACACACACACACACACACACACACACACACAAACAAGTCACCCATAAGACTGAGACATTGTAATCCAAGTGGCTCCCATTTTGTAATGAATCATGCCCAAACCCTCTTCCACCAGAATCATTCATCAAAATAAGACAATTACTCTTATTGCAGCGGTTTCAACATTGCTCTCATCTCAATTGCTGAATGTTTGCTGAAGCTGGTGTGTTCTGAATGGCTTTGGTTTAATGTTAACTTAGACCACAGACATATACACACCTCTGCTACCCCAGTCCTCTATCTTAAGCCAGGCTTGTGGTTCATACCTGTCATGTAATATGTGGGAGGTAGAGACAGGAGGATCAGGAGTTCAGGGAGTTTTATGTTTGTGTGTATGGGGCACTCTTTGCAAATACCATGGCCAGCAGAGGCAAGAAGAGAGTCGGGTTTAACACGACATAGTTAGCTGGTGTTGGTTCAAACTTCTAAAGTCTGACACCATGCAGTTTATCTGAAGCATATTCAAGTATAGTACAATCTGGAGAAATGTTTCCCAGTGTAACACAATCCCGTGTGTACAATAAAGCTTAGGGCTTAATTACATCAAAAGTCTTTCAGAGTACACATCACTTCTTCCATGAAGATGGGCTCTATAGACAAATGAGATTTGTCATCTTAAGGGCCTGGGAGGGGATCGATCTGGTACGGTCTTGGTCCTACACACAGCACAAAAGTAACTAGGCTAGTAACCGCCTCCCATCCTGATTGGAAGAGCCTGGGAGGGGATCTGGTATGGTCTTGGTCCTACAGACAGCAAAAGGATCACTCGGCTACTAACTACCTCCTATCGTGATTGTAAGGACCTAGGGGAGCAGGTGTGATCTTAGTCATATAGATAGTACAGAGGTCACTCGGTCATTGACTACATACCTCCCATCCTGATTGTAAGGACCTGGGGGAGCAAGTGTGATCTTAGTCATATAGATAGTACAGAGGTCACCCTGTCATTGACTACATCCATTCCTGGACTTCTGGGAAGAAAACAGACGATACATCTCTTTCTTTGAAGAAGTTCCTGCTTTTCCTAGTGCTCATCTGTGAGTACAAGGACGTCCTATCCTCTAAAGTTTTAGATCAGGTGGCAATGTAATGCCTTGTCTCAAAAAAACCCAAAGCAAATCAAACCAGTAAGATCCCCCTGCCTCTTGTCCCTGTCCCCACAGCCTGGGGCTTATACACACACACACAGGGCCATGCCTGCAACTTGCCTTGAGGAAATGAAGATAGTCTAAAGAGACACTTGTGTTTTTCAGTTTTACTATGATCATTAAAACAATGGACCACCCCCACCAAAATTGGAATTTCCCCAATAATCTTTTGCTGAGATGAGCAAAAGACTCCAGCCAGCCGGGTGGTGGTGGCACATGCCTTTAATCCCAGCACTCAGGAGGCAGAGGTAGGTGAATCTCTGTGAGTTCGAGGCCAGCCTGGTCTACAAAAGCTAGTTCCAGGACAGGAACCAAAAAGCTATGGAGAAACTCTGTCTCTGTAAAAAAAAAAAAAGAAAAAAATAAAAGAAAAGACTCCAGCCAGAGGGGTGACTTGTCTCTGGCAAAGATTTATAACTTCTCTGATCTCCTTACAGGATGAGACTGAAGCTCAGATAATGATGGGCCAATGGTGGATGGGATCACTCCTTGGTCAGGACTGCTTAAATGAGTATATAATCTCTGGCCCTCCATTTAAACTGTCATAGCACCTCAGGACCCAAGAAGATAGACTGAGGGGAGTCACTGGATCTCTTTGTCCTTTTGACCAATGTGCTCACATTGAATACATACATGTGTGTACACATGTATGTATGTATGTATGCATGTATGTATGTATGTGGCCATTTTAACTGGTTTCTTGAGGATAGGTGTCCAACCCTGACAATCTGGGAACATGGACTGACTCCATGCTTGGTAAACATGCCCAGGTTTTTATATCGGTGCTGGGGATTCAAGCTCAGGTGTTCATATTTACACATCATGTATTCTTTCTTTCACCCTGAGCAATCACTTGTGTACGCCATCAGCCCCTCCACGGTTTCACACACTGTATTTCCTTTCCTGCTATGAGCCATGGTAGTGTTCTGCATGGCCCTGGATGTTACACAAGGAAGACATTAGAATCTTGTCATCCTGGATAGCTGAATGTAACACAGAAACAAACTTGGGGATCAGGAATTGCACGAGATTTTTGTATGAGTTAGGAATAAATTTCCATTTCCTTAAGTCGGTTGGTGTTTAGATCTTATTGGTGCCTAAACCTACATTCCCTTGTGCAGTAGCTTCAAAAGTATTCTTTGAGGGGATGGAGAGATGGTCCAGAGGTCAAGAGTGCTTACTGCTCCTACAGAGTACCCAGGTCTAGTTCCCAGCATCCAGATAGGGTGACTCACACCACCACCTGTCCTTGCAGCTGCAGGGTATCTATCTTCTGGAACCCTAAGATATCAGGCACACACATGGCAAAACATGGTACACGCATGCTCTCTCTCTCTCTCTCTCTCTCTCTCTCTCTCTCTCTCTCTCTCTCACACACACACACACACACACACACACACACGAACACACACATACACACACAGAGTTAAATAAATATTTTAAAATTTTGATTTGAAATATAAAATAACAAATGGACACCAAAAGCAATAGAAGTAACTGAAGAAAATTTGATCCCGAAAATGTTTGATTTTCTTATTCTAAACCCTCAATTTCCTCATATCAAAGCTACACAAAGCCCAGAGGAATACCTGGATCAGGTGGTCTAGCTTTCTAATCCCCACTGCACTAGAGTAGGAGGCTAAGATGAACGGATCGTAAGCTCAAGACCCTGCTGTGTTGTGGAGGGAGTTCAGGCTAGTCTGGACAACTTAGTGAAGCAATGTCTCAGAACCAAAATGTTCACGGAGGGCCTGGGGTGTGGTTCAGTGGTAGCATGCTTGCCTAGCATGCACAGTCTTGGATTCAATCATCGGCACTGCAGAGACAGAAAGAAAAAAGATAGAACAAATAAGCAAACAAATGTTCAGACTTAACTCCTCCAATCCCCACTGGTGACCCCAGAATTATGAAAAATCATGTTTTTTTCTCTAAGAGCAGCTGCTCAGACACAGTATAATCAAAGTCTTTGCTGACTTTACAGAGGAAATCTCTGTTCCAGACACTGGTATTTTCTATTTAATTTGCTTTCCTATCCATTTATAAGGGTTTATTCTCCCCAGACATTTTATCGCCTTATTTTCCAAAGTGCTTACATGAATGGATTCAACATATTTTCGAACTCTCTTACTTGATAAATAGATTAAGGAGCTGAACACATAACTCTGCAAAAGAGCCCTTGCCTAGAATCCCCCAGTCAGGGGCTGGGGTGTGGCTCAATGGTAGAGCCCCTGCATAGAATCCCCCAGTGAGGGGCTGGAGCATGGCTTAGTGGTACAGCACTTGTCTGTCATGCACAAGGTCCTAGGTTCAAGTCTCAGCACAAAAACAAACAAAACAAAACAAGAAAAGATTAAAGGATTTAAAAATGAACCAATGAGAATGTCAATTTGTAATTAAAGAGTTCAAGTTCTTATGAAGTACTTTACACTTTAATTAAATGGCATGCAAATAATAAAATTTACTTGGGGACAAAAATTAAAGATCAACCTTTCTAATGGCACTCGGGGAACAACCTAAAGCTGGCAGATATTGAATTTTCTTTAATAGCGAAAGAAACTGCAGTGGGTGAGGCCTGTGTGTGTAGGACAGCTTCCCCGAGGCTTCCCATTGCCTAGAACTCCAACAAAAACAGCCAGCCATCTTAGTTGGAGGTGTCAGGAATTTAGACTTAGCAGATAGCTCAGAATATAAGAGAGAAGATGGCATTCAAAAAGAAGGCTATATAGAAAGTTAAGTCTTCATATCTCCATAGGTTCTAGTTCATTTTCTTGATGCGACAGATACCATGACCGAAAAAACAAATTAGAGGACCAAAGGCTATTTGGTTTACATTTTAAGCCATAGTCTCTCACTGAGGGAAGTCAGGGCAGGAACTCGTCAGCAACAGTGAGACAGAAATCATGGAAGAACAGTACTTGCTGGCTCGATCGCTGACCCACTTTTAGCCAATTTTCTTAGACAAACCAGGACCGCCTACCTGAGAAATGATGCCGCTCACAGTAGCCAGACCCTCCTCTGTCTATTAATAATCAAGACCATCCCCCCTAAGCATCCCACAGGTCACTTTGATCTGGACAATCTCCCAGTTGAGACTGTCTTCTCAGGTGACTTTAGGCTGTGACTAGTTGTGACAGTTAAAGCTAGCGAGGGCACCATGTAAGCTGCCTTCAAATACTGAGCCGACACATCCATTAGGCTTATGTCGGGAAAATATAAAGACCTTCGGCAGCAAGCAGCAGGTGTTAAGTTGTTGTAAAAACATTTAAGGAAAGGAGTCTCAGTTGTGGGACTGGAGAGATGACCCGGCACTTAAGAGCACTTGTTAGAGGACTCCAGTTTAGTTCCCAGCGCCCATGCCAGGCAGGGCACAACCACCTGTAACTCCAGGTCCAGGGGATCTCATGACATCTTCTGACCTCTGTGGGCACCTGTACACACATATAGATGTGTATAAATACACATACATTAAATAAGAATAAATTTTTTAAGCCCTAAACAAAACAAAGAGATAAAAATCTCAGTTGTGATATGCCAGAGGAGAGAGAGACTTTATTTGCCCAATGACTAAGGTTTGATTCTATGTCCTGGTTAGCTTTAACTGTCAACTTGACATAACCAAAAAATTATCTGGGAAGAGAATCTGGATGGGAAATTTTCCTAGTTTAGATTGACCAGTGGTCATGTCTGTAGATTATTTTCTTGATTGTTAATTGGTGTAGGCGAGCCTAGGCCACTGTATAGGAAAGCGAGCTAAGTACAAATCTCTCTGCAGCCAGTAAGCAGCACTCTCTGTGGATCCAGCCGTACCACTTCAGATATGAAGTGAGTTCTTTGATTAGAGGCAGTGCTGTGTGGGATAGCATGCTGGCCAATCTTCAAGTTCCTGACTTGACACTTCCCTGTTATTGACTCTGACGTGGTATTGCCTGCCAAATAAAACCTTTCTCCTTCAGAGTAGCTCTTGGTCAGGGCATTTTACAACAGCATAGAAATGGAACTAGGATAGCCTGAAATCAAAAGAAATCAAGCATGCATACCCTACTAAAGAATAAAATAAAACATTGATATGCTCAAAGTCATTAGCCTGCAATGAAATCATTCATTAGACCGAAAAAGCAACTCATCAATGAAAATAGCAGAATTTAGTTCATTGTAACTCCCACAGTGTTCAGTCAGTACACAATAAACAATTACTGGACACGGAAAGAACAATAAAATGCAATCTACAGTTGAGAGAAAAATCAATCAATAGATGAAGACCAAAGATAGTCTCAATGTTATAATCAACAAACAAAGGCTTTCAAGAAGTGAGTATACAATCAATGACATAAAGTGAAAAATGAATGCAGCTGAGCAGAATTGGGATATTTTTAGAGAAAAGAAACTAATAGAAAATAAATTTTAAGTGCTAGAACTTCAAAGAAAAACACAGTGTTTGAAATACCAGTTACTGAAAGAACTGAATAACATTAGATGCAAAGGCAAAAAGTTATTGTGACTTTGGAATGAGGTATAATATTGGAAGAAACTTGAAGAAAAATTTCAATATATGTATTATAACATGTATAATTAAGGTCCTAGAGGAAGAGACTAGAGATTAAGGGCTTGAAAAACTATTGGAAGAAATTAGTGGGCATAAAAGATTGTTAAGAATTCAAGATCAGCGTGGGCTACATTGTGAGATACAGTCTCAAAAAACAACAAATATTTTAAAAATTAAATTGAAAGAAACATGTGAGTACATCAACACGATTATGCTGTCGGCAACCAAAGAAAAAGACGATGCCTCCAAAGCATCCAAAGAGAAGCAGCAGGCATACAAGGGAACAATGACAGTCAGGAGACAATGGAAAAAATGGAACTGTCTACCTGAAGTTCTACACCTATTAAAATTATTCTACAAACAGGAAAGACAAAATAAAGGTCTCCCAGATTAAGGGGAAAAAATAAAAAAAATCCATACTCAGCTGACTTGAATGAAAATAAACACCCAAAATTTTTTCTTCTCATTGTGAATTAACTGATTTCATATTATGTAGTAATGAAGGTGTTAGGGGCCACCAATTTATGGGGAAAGCCCCTCACCTGTAGTCTGTACGTCTATAAACTGATTTATAAACAAACAATACTAAACAAAGAAGAAGAAAAAAAAAACCACATCAGATTATTGGTTGCTGCCCCAGAGAGGTGACCAAATACCTGATAGAAACATTTTAAGGAAAGTGTTCTAATTTCCATTTTGTTGCTATGATAAAACACCATGATCAAAGCAACTTAGGGGAGGCAAGGTCTATATTTGGTTTACACGTCCAGGTCATACTGCATCATTGAAGGAAGTGAGCACAGGAGCTCAAGCAAGCAATGGAAGATGAAACCATAGAGGAACACTGCTTTTTGGCTTGCTCACTGTTGTGTGATACCGTGCCTGAGGAAATGTAAAGAAACATCTGTTCAGAGACCCACATTGGAACACTGGACTGAGCTCCCAAGGTCCAAATGAGGAGCAGAAGCAGGGAGAACATGAACAAGGAAGTCAGGACCGTGAGGAGTGCACCCACCCACTGAAAAGGTGGGGCTGATCTACTGGGAGCTCACCAAGGCCACCTGAACTGGGACTGATGGAGCATGTGATCAAACCGGACTCTCTGAACTTGGTAGACAATGAGTGCTGACTGAGAAGCCAAAACAATGGCACTGGGTTTTGATCCTACTGCATGTACTGGCTTTGTGGGAGCCTAGCCTGTTTGGATGCTCACCTTCCTAGACCTGGATGGAGGTGAGAGGACCTTGGACTTCACACAGGGCAGGGAACCCTGACTTCACTTTGGACTAGAGAAGGAGGGGGAGGGGAATTGGGGGAGGGTGGGAAATGGGAGGTGGGGAGGAGGTGGAAATTTTTAATAATAATAATAATAACAAAGTTAAAAAAAGAAACATCTGTTCATCTAAGATAGGGAATCAATGACAAAACAAAAGTAAGGGCATCAAAGTTCACCTTGGTGAACAGATGAGTTTTACTTGGCCTCCTTACAGAAGCGTTTTAAAGGCAACTGCATCACTAAAAGCCCAGCCTGGCATGGAGAACAATTCACGAAAGCTGGAAACCAGGGGATCATCACACAACCTGCAGGTAGTTCAACAGACTGGAGAATGTCTTCTTCCAGAGACCTCACTCAGCTGGCCTGATCCTCTTCTAAGCAGCATACCTTGTCTAAGAGTCTCTCTTTGGAGGTCTCACTGCTTATGTGTGCTGGGGAAGGGAGGGCCTTAGTGAATCTGGTCAGTGTCAGGAACTTCCTGAAACTATTTTAAGTTGTTTATTTCTTGAGCTTAATGAACTTTCCTGGGTGATGGAATGTTTCACCTCCCCTTAGAACATACTACTGTTTTATAGACTTGTAAAAATACTGTCTTAAAATACACCTTTGTCCCCTTTAGTATTCAATGTATGAACGCGTTTCCTTAAGAGGGAAGATTTTAATCTCGAAGGAAACTGCTATAAACACTGCTCACTGGTTCAAGCTCAGGTATCCTACTTTCACAGCCCAAGACCACCTGCCTAGAAAATGGTGCACCTCCCCCAGAGGGCTAGGCCATTTTACATCAGTTAAGACTCAAGACAGTCCCTCAGGGACATGCCCCATGGGTTAATCTGATCTGGACAATCCCTCACTTGAGACTCCTTTCTCAGGCAGCACAAGGTTGTTTCAAGTTGATAATTAAAGCTAACTGGGATAGAAAGGAAGAGTTATTTTGGCTCACGGTTTCAGTAGACTGGTTTTTATCACAGTGATTAAAAACAGAGAATTAGCTCTGCTCATGATGGTAGGAGCCTGAGGTCACAGTTATTTACGTAGTGCAGAATCAAGAAGCAGAGACTAGTTAGAACCAGGAGTGAGTATAATCTTCAAATATCCATCTCTAGCGACCTACTTCTACCAGCCAGGATTCTCTTACAAGGGCTTCCACAGCCTTCAAAATAGCGCTACAAAACGAGAACTCAGTATTTAGAACATGGACCTATGGAAGACAGTCCCGATTCAAACCACTACTGGATAAATAACACAAGCAGCAAAAAGAGGATAAGTAAGTAAATGAACGAACTATTTCAGAAAAACATTTGTCCAGTGTGGGATGGGGATGTAGCTCAATGTTAAAGTGCTTGGCTAGTATGCACATAATCCTGGGTTCCAACTTCAACACCACATAATGCAGCCATGATGGTTTACACATTTACTCCCAGCAATTATGAGCTGGGGGCAGAAGAATCAAAGCTCCTCTGTCATCTTTGGGTACCTGGTAAGTACCAACACTCCATCTGGGCTACATATGACCCTGTGTAAAAAATTATGCAATGGGTTAAGTAAACACTTTTTGTCATTGCTAGAAACACATAAGGAGCCATGCCTCCTACTTTCAATTCAAAGTGTGTATTGGTGGGTCTAATCTCACTCTTGATTCTTAAGATGGGAATGGCACTCAGATGTGGTATTTGTAATGCTTTCTCTTGATGTACAATGATTGTCCAAAGCACAAACACATGACCTAAATATGCTGGTGTGCAGCCTGGTATATACTTTTCACTGGAAGTTTTAAGGGAAAACAGACTCTTTGCTTGTATGTGTCAGAGATGATGAAATACAAACCAGGGTTTGCTGGGAGCCTTCAGTGCCTGTTTGATCCTCAGGCTTGATGACAAGTACATTTATGCACTGAGCCATCTCGCTGTCTTCCCCCAAATATGTTTTGATACTATGATTTTTAGCCACTGAATTCAAGCATGCTTGATACCTTATAAGTTGTCTTTTCAGTTATTCAAGCAAAAAGATTTCTCTATATATCAACATCATATATATATATATATATATATATATATCCCTGTTTTATTTCTATCATTTGTAGCTGGTAGATACACAGCAAGCAAATCATTTTCCAAATGATCAAAATCAATTGAAACACAACAGAACCATTGAATGAGCTTGTTTATAAATTCGAGCCCACTTCATTCATCCATGAGAAATCCTTGCAAACTCATAAACCACAAATTATTACAGAGAGCTGGCTTCCACATTTAAACGTGATGGATATCCTTCATAAAACACTGTGCCCTCCAGTTTTCACATAACAGATTATGAAGCTCCCAGAGGATGTGCTCAAAACCAGCAAGTTTCCTTCTAGCTTTTGTCCTTAATAGCATCTTTTTAATTATTATAAATTATGGATATTTGTTTGTGGGTGTATGCACATGAGTGCAGGTACCCACAGGGGTCAGAATATAGCATTGAATCCCCTGGAGCTGGAGTTGTAAATGGCTGTGAGTCACCCAGTGTGGGTTCTGGGAAGCAACCTCTGGTTCCCTGCAAGAACAATACACATTCGTAATCACTGAGCCATCTCTTTATCCACTGGCTGTTGTCCTTGGAAAGAGTATTTGATTTTGTCCTAGCTGAGGTAGTATTTATCTCTTTGGGTCTATATGTAGTGATCTCTACCACATTCTTTTTCACTTCTTGGGAACCCTAACTACTTATATACATAGAAACTAAAGCACAGTTGGTTTCAAATAGATTCCCATTTTTTTGTCATTGATGTTTTGAGAAATTTGACAAAATTAAGAAATTGCATAACAATAAAAATATCTCATAAGCTTCAAAAGTTACTTCTCAGAAGAAGGATTTTTTTCATTTGTCTTATTTTTTTCGTAATGAAATATGTGTTGGGGGGGGTGACTGCAAAATGAGGTTGCCTATGCTTTACAGTCTTCTGTGGATCTTGTATTTTTGTGTAATGGAAAAGCATGATTTCTGCAACTGTTCATTATCACAGAGACAGATAAGACATGGAGAGTCACCTGATTAAATAAGGTAACATCAATGAAGGTGTGATATGTTTTTTAACATTTAACCCTGCATTCCTTCCAAGAAACTGTCTTAGAGACTGGGATAGCACACATAGGTAGAGCGTTTGCCTAGAATCCCCCAGTGAGGGCAGGAAGTGTGATTCAGCAGTAGAGACCTTGCCTAAAATCCCTCTATGAGGTACTGGGTGTGCTGTTTAGCAGTAGAATGGCTGCTCAGATACCCTTAGTTTAGTGATGGTCTAGAGGTGGTGCTCAGGGATAGAGTGCCTAGAACCCCTAATGAAAAGATGGAGAGAAGGGTCAAGAGTTGAGACTTAGCCTAGAATCCTGCAGTAAGAGGTTGATCACATGACTCAGTGGTAGACTGCTGACCCTGAATGTACAAGGTTCTGGGTTTCATTCACAGCACCACAATAAAAGGACAAAAAGAAATAAAGGAGCCAGGCGGTGGTGGCGCATGCCTTTAATCCCAGCACTCGGGAGGCAGAGGCAGGCAGATCTCTGTGAGTTCGAGGCCAGCCTGGTCTAGTTCCAGCTAGTTCCAGGACAGGAACCAAAAGCTATGGAGAAACCCTGTCTCGAAAATAAAAAAAGAAATAAAGAAAACAAGGAAGGGAGGGAAGAAGAAGAAGGAGAAGGAGAAGGAGAAGGAGAAGGAGAAAGAGAAGAGAGGAGAGAGTAGGAGGTTTTGCCCGTACAAGTAACATGGTCCCCATGCCATCTATTTATAGCACATAGAACATTCAATGCTCATAAAATGTTTGATGGTTGAATTGAATATATATAGAAATGGAATTATGCCCAGAGTATGATGGGAAATCACATTCCATACCTCACAAATCCAAATAAGGCAGCTTTAGGGAGTGGAATTGGAATTCTGAGGAGGAGGCACTCATCTGGATGGAAGTATGGAGTGTTAGCAGGGCTTGGTCCAAGGTTGAGGCTGATTAAAGACTTGGTGGGGCAAACATAAGGAGCTGATCAGTCTTGGTCACTTACACCATCCCAAAGATGAAAGCTCGCTTCCCCTTTTGTCAATGTAAATGACTATTGAGAGAATTATGTCACTTGGGAGAAGTCAACAATAACTACCCTCGACTTACAAGATCACAATAGCAAATCAAAGTAAAAGTCTGCCAGCATTCATCCTGGATAACTAAAGAATTTATTTGGCTTATTTATAGAGCATGCATAAGGGGTTACCAACAAGGGTTAAAGGGGATGCAGAGTGGCCATACTTGGAAAGTCTCCACACAGCATGGTTAATGGCTTCCCCACAGTCACATAGATAGAGCCCTTCTCAATTAACCCTTCAAGCCTATATACTGTTGCACTGAGACCCAACACTATGTGCTGTTAGAGCAGAATTGCTTATAATGACTAAGATGTGCCCCTGGAATCTGATAGAAGACAATGGCTCTCTTCAACCTCTCCTTCTATCAGAGAATGTCAGGAGCCAACAGACCAGGTTATGATGATCTCTACAAGAAGCCACTGCTGATCTGATGAGGATGGAGGTCGCTTTGCTCAGAGGGCCACACTCGGCAACAAAGCCTTACGTTGTCTCTGTCCTGGTCCTGAGCGTGAGGCACGCATTGAAGAGAAAGCAGAAAGAAAATATTATTGTAAGCAACTGTAAATATCAGAGAGGTGGAACTGGGTGTCAATAGAGGAGAGAGAAGTCAGCGCTTGTAAGAACAGCAAAGAGCAAGGATGGACTTGGGGATAAGGAAGATGAGAGTAAGGAAGTAGACAAACATGCTTTGCTGAAGCTCTTTAACCAGATACAGTGGGCAAAGGGCAGAAACAGATCACTCCAGGTCAAGGCTGTTTTGAAAGGTCACGGTAATAAATCACTATGGAAAATGGCGTGTAAGAGATGCCTGAAGCCAGACTGACCCACAGCAGCCTTGGAAACTGTTCGTGGAACCGTGGCTGGGTGTCTTGGTGGAGATCATATGTCACACACTGGTCTCTAGGCTGGCCGAGGGGCAATGGTTGGCATGCAACTAAGGACAGCCAGACTTAGATGTCCGTGGAGAGATGAGTGGTTAATGAAAGGTGGGATATATACACAATGGGATTTCATTCAGCCATAAGACAAAATGAAAATCATGGTATTTGGAGGAAAATGGATGGAACTGGAAATTATTTTCTTAAGCAAAGTATCCTAGTGCCATGCCATATTTTTCTTGTTTTAAAGTCCTAGATTTTGATTTGTGCGCATGTGTGGGGGAGCAGTGATAGATCATGAGTCAAATATAAAGAAACAAGTGATATGGGAATGGAGCCAAATGGGATTGGCAAGGGGTGGGGGAAGGGAGTGGGGGAAGAGCACTGAAATCGAGGCATGCCTGAGGATCTTAACCATGGTGATGACAGTGCTTTGGAAGCTAATCTAAAGTTAGATCAAGCAAAGGTAGAGAGTAAGGGGATGGAGAGATGACGCAGCAGTGAAGAGCGCTTACTGATCGTGCAGAAGACTCGAGTTCAGGCCCCAGTACCCATGGCAGCTCACTGCTCCTTGAAACTCTCAGCTCCAGGGAATCTGGTGCCTTCACTTGTCCTCCACAGACACTGCACTCGCATGGAAGTACCTACCCCTCCTCCAATATATATATACATACTCATAATGGAAACATGAAAACGAATCGTATTAAAAGAAACTTCTTTAAAAGTAAAGAATTAAAAGAGGAAAGCTGAAAATGTCTAGCTTAAAATATCACAATACGGGAGTTCAGATAGCCTTGTTTTTTGAATTTTTAAAAATGCGGTTGAGCAGTTCTTTGTCATTCTGGTAGTATAGCACACAGAGCTGGGACTAATCTCTTTTTCATATTTTCACAGGTGGCCACAAGGACTCGAGGGGGGAAATGTGATCTCATCGGGGAGTTGAACCATATTAGATCAGGAAATGCACACGCGCACTCACTCACACACACACACACACATACATACACACACACACACACACACACACACACACAACTCCCTATATCTGTGTGTCTACATCTAATCCTTCTTGGCTGTCTATCCCCAGCTTTGCTTTAGAACAAAAGGCAGACTTGTCTCTGGAAACCTGGTGCCAATGTCGGCTCAAGATGACAACCGCCTGACTTTGAAAATTCATGTAAGTTATCCCCAGGGCCTTACCATTTTCTCCAACCCTTATTTGAGAATCAAGGGCTTGTGTCTAATCTCCTAGGGCTAGACTAATGAAAATGTGATAGACCTTAAAACAACAGTAAGATGCACATTATAAACCCCTTGACCAGGATGGCCAAATGTCAACCTCGTACTACTTGTCTTCAAGGCTGTTTGCTTCTCATAAGTGAGCATCTAAATGCCTGTTTATCTTCTTTTAAATATTTATACTCATTTCTTTTTTACTTTTGAGATTATTTTGATATATTTAATTATGAAATTTCTCCTTTTCCTTTTTTTCCTTCAAATCTTCATTGCCTAGTCTCCTTCAAATTCATGGTCTCTTTCTTTATTTTTAACTAATTGTTATTATATGCACATATGTATATGTATATATAGTACTAAATATGACTTGTTTAATCTGCACAATGCTACCTGTATATGTGTTTTCAGGGATGACTATTTGGCACTGGAAAATCAATTGGAGTGCTCTTCCCTGGGGAAGACTACCTCTCTCATCCCCAGATTTCTTCAGTAGCCTATAGTTATATGTGTAAGGTTGAGGTCTCATGGGCTTTGCTCTATCCAGTTTGTCATGTTGGTTATAATTGCATGTATACATACATGTATAGAAAACATACCATTATAGAGATGCATATCCATATTTTCTGCTGTTCCATTTACAATATCAAAGAAATGGAAACAGCTTAGATGAATAGATAATGAAAATGTGGTACATATAAACAATGGAATTTTATTCAGCTGTAATCAAAAATAAAATTATGAAATTTGCAGAAAAACAAATGGAATGGGAAAATATTATATGGAGGTTACTTGAGATCAGAAATACATAGTGTGTTCTTTCTCATTAGCAAATTCTAGTTTTCACTTTTAAAATATAGATGTATTTATTTTATTGCATGAGAGTTTTGCCTGTGTGTATGCACAGGTGCTGCATGTATGTAGTACTTGCAGAAGTTAGAAGAGGGCATTAAAGTCCCCAGAACTGGAGTTCTGTGTGGATACTGGGAGCCAAACTGGGGTGTTTTGTCAGAGCAACAAGTGCTCTTAACAACTTGTGGTTTATGTATGTATGTGTTTATGTAACAGTAAATGTGGATAAAGGTCACGGACTAAAAAGAGGTCATGAGAAGAGGAAAGAGTCTGTAAGGGTGGTGATGATGAGGAGGATCATAGAGCACCCACGATGTGAACGTGGGAATACTAAGGGAAGAATGGTATAAGCTAGAGCGGGGAGACAGTGGAGCAGAGAAGAGAGGGCAGGGGGAGGAGCAACTGAAACGCATTATATAGGAAAATACTGAAAGGAGACCTATTACTTCATGTGTCAGTTATATACCATAATGTTGCTAATTAAAATATATTAAATGTACTAGTGTGTGTGTCCGTGCGCGTGCACGTGTGCATGGTTATATACTATAGTATATTACATCCAAAGTAAGGTGGCATGGCTCAAGATTAACATCAAAGGCAATGCACTGAAATCTGAGTAATTTTATTCTTCATTTCATTTCCTGTTATCAGATTGTGCACGTTTAGAAATTACGTTCTCAGTTGTAAGCATTAACAAAATCAATTTCTTTTTATTTCCTTAATCTCCCCTCCCTCCCGTGTATTAAGCTCTCTTAGGAGAGCTGCAGCTCTCAGCACTCCGCCATAATTATCGGTTTTCCAAGCTTAGTGCCATGCTCATGTCAGCACGGAAGAAGGTATGATAAGATAATCACGAGTTAAAGGCAAGCCTGGGCTACATAGGAAGACTTTGTCTCCAAACAGACTAAGGCACATGCATCTGTCTTGTCTCCTAGAATTTTTGTGAGATTGGGATCTATATGAGGACAGAGACTTGAACTGTTTCACAAGAGCAGACCGTGGTATTGCCACATGAATGCTAGATGAATGTAAGAAGATGTACATAAGAGACTGAAGGAAGCCGGACGATGGTGGCGCACGCCTTTAATCCCAGCACTCGGGAGGCAGAGGCAGGCAGATCTCTGTGAGTTCGAGACCAGCCTGGTCTACAAGAGCTAGTTCCAGGACAGGCTCCAAAACCACAGAGAAACCCTGTCTCGAAAAACAAAAAAAAAAAAAAAAAAGAGAGACTGAAGGAAGCAGCCTGTCCCCAAGAACGAAGCTTTATTATTGTAAATCTTCTTATAGCAAGTGGCCGGGGAAGTGGTTCAGGTGGTAAAGTTCCAGATGTGCAAATGTGATGATCTGACTTCAGTTTGTGACGTTCTTATAAAAGCCAGACATAGAGGGCTGCATTTATAATTCCATCATTGGGGACTCGGAGATAGGAGACTCTGTGAGATTCACTGGCCTGTGAATATAGCATAGTTGGCAATCCAAGGTCCTGTGGAGATACCCACTCTCAAAAAATAATCTAGACAACTCCTGAGGAGCAACACTCAAGGTTGACCTCTTGTTGTTGGACTTAGATACAAGAAGCCAAGTTTGACCTCTCTTCCTTAAGAAGCCAATTAAAAGGGTCAAATCAATAGTGACAGGCCAAAAGAGGAGTTGTGTTCACAGTGCGACTACATTTGGAAGAGGGGTAAAAAGTTCCAGCAATACCTCAAGTCTATCTTCATGGTCCTGACATGCAGTTAAGGTTCAAGTCAAGGACCAGAGGTATGCATGTCTAAGCAGGTATCATTCTTTTGGCTCTACTCTCCTGAGAGGTGGCCCGATTAGCTGTAAATCTCTTTTGGAAGCAAAGCTCGCATCTGGCCATCCCAGGCTTCTTTTGTTCTAGTCTGAGATTCCTGGGGGAATTTTAATTTCTTAGAGTCCTTTATTTCAATAGTCTGTGAGCCCAAGTGGGGGACAAACAGCCTGTGTATAATATCCTCATCTCTGCAAGTCTAATTGTAGTTTAGGGTCCACACATATACGTGTGTACCTGTAGTGGGGAGCGGCGGGCTGCATCCCGCCACCCGGCTAGCTTTACACCTGGAATAATTACACGGAAACTGTATTCTTTTAAACACTGCTTGGCCCATTAGTTCTAGCCTCTTATTGGCTAATTCTCACATCCTGATTAACCCATTTCTAATAATCTGTGTAGCACCACGAGCTGGTGGCTTACCAGGGAGATTCTTAACCTGCTTCCGTCTCAGAGAGGAGAGTCATGGTGTCTGCTTGAATCTGCTTCTTTCTCCCAGGATTCTCTTCTGTCTACTCCTCCTAGCTAATTTTCTGTCCTACCAGGCCAAGCAGTTTTTATTATTAATTAACCAGTGAAAGCAACAGATAGATGCAAGACCCACCTCCATCATGTACCCATATGTAGATATGTACTTACACATACATGAATAGGCATGCCTTCTTACATGTTTAGTTTCCCTGTGGCTTTCATAGGGTACAACATGGTCCCTGTCCTCTTGGTCTTCATGTCTCACTATGTTCACAGGCTCACAGGATAGCCAGTGCAGAGGATGGCTGCTTTTGAACCCAGGCAATCATCTTCTCGTAGAAGAAATCTCCAGCAGTCTCAGTACTGAATGCAGACTGTAATAGTCACACTTTGCTCAAATAATGGCTCTCTTTATAGGCTACTCAGTTCATCCTGGGAGACTCTCAAAAGCCTAGGAGAGAAGCAGTGAGGAGGGAAATCTCTCCTCATCACAGTATTGACTTTGAAAGCTTGAAACTTCCAGCATTATAATTTCCTATTCATAAACTGATTCTGGGTGAACTGTAGGTACTCTATTTTCTGAAAGATATATTCTCTGAATGCATTTGAGCAGGCTATTTCTTCCCTCTGATAGTTTTGACTCCCCACTGTTCTAGATCACACACACACACACACACACACACACACACACACACACACACACACATTTTTATACATTTAGTCAGTAAATTTAAACAGTTCCCTATCATGAGCCTGATGTACTTCTCACTTCACTTCCTTTTTTGGCTTTACCATTCTAATTAATTATTTAGCTCTACTGTTACCAGGGTTATTAGTATTTAGTCTTTGCTCACCCCAGGTGTATTAGGAGGTTGACCAGTTGTCTGTCTTCTTAGTTTGAATTTTCACTGGATACTACTCTCTCTGTGTTTGTCTCTCTGCCTTTCTCTCCCCTCCCTCACCCATCCTTTTCTCCTCTCATATTCTTAATTCCTATAACATAAACTAAGTCACAACCTGGATCCTGATAGACTTAACAAGACTGGCTTAGATACCTGTCCTCAACAGGTAAATTAAATAAGCAAGTAATAGTATAAACCATATAAAAATATTTACTTAATGTAGCTACATTGGGAAGAGAAAAGAATAGGTATAGTGGTATTAACTAAGTCCCTCTTCCTGGTCTTAATATGAAGTTTATATTGAAATAGAGAGAAAGAGGTTTGCATGGCTCAGCAGGCTGGGACAGGATGAGATCTTACCTCATCTCAGTTCCTTTCTTTTCCTTGTGGTTGCCTGACAAGTTGTCAGCACTGTGTGAAATCTCTTTCCAGGAAGATAATCTCCCCCTCTGGCGGTTGCAGGCTCCAGCCATTTTATTCCCCCAGCATGAGATTTCTGAGTAAATTTCAATTTCTTGGAGTCTATTGTTTCAATAATCTGATAGTCAAAGTGAGGGATTCAAAAATCTCTTTGAGTATTTTTAATCCCTCACAAGGCAGGATGTACCATTTCCATTCCAGGCTTTAGGATGATGATCTCCAAAGGAGGATTCATGGTCCTTTTGTATCTGCCTCCTAAATGTTGGGATTATAAGCATGGACCACCATGCCCAGGTGGATGCTGGATCTGGTCAAATGGTTCGCCTGTATGCTTTGAGAAGAAGTTCATGTGGCGTTTTAATTTTTGGTGTTCTATTTATTATTTATTGTGTGTTTGTGTGCACATATGATCACATACCACAGCACATGGTCGGAGGGCAGAGGACAACTTGAAGAAGCTGTTTTCTCCTTCCATCATACAGGTTCTGGAGATTGAACTTGAGTGGTCAGGCTTGGTGGAAAGTACGTCTTCCAGCTGAGCCATCTCATCAGCCCCTCTAATGGTTGCTTTCAGCCAAGAAGTAGCATGAGTTTGAAGACCACTTGCTGAAATGTTAGCATTAGAATAACTTTTAAAGACTCTGCTTCTTCTCCAAATTCTCTAATTCCTTGTCTATGGCAACCCTTCCAGGTTCTCTGCAAGTTTTTATCCAACTGACCAACTTAAAATCCAGATATGTGGGTTGGAGATATGGCTCAGTAGTTAAGAGCATTTGCTGCACTGGGAAAGGACCTGAGTAAAATTCCAAGCCTCTCGTATTGGGTAGCTCATAACTCTCAATAACTCTAGCCCTAGGGGATCGGATGCCTTCTTCTGAACCCTAAGGTCACCTTCACTTGTGCATAGCACATGCACATACACACACACACACACACACACACACACACACACACACACACACACACACACACAATTAAGAACAAAAAAATACAAGCATGGCCAGGTTACAGTCTAGTCTGTCAGCTCACCTTGGTTGTCTACTGTCTGTAGAAAAAGGCATCCATCACTAGTAAAATTTATAAGACAAGACCCATCAAGTTCTTTATCTAAGCTACTGATCTCCTCTTACTTTCCTAGACACCCAATATAACAGAAGAATGAAACACCAGCTGGGTAGTGGTGGTGCATGCCTTTAATCCCAGCATTCAGGAGGCAGAGGCAGGGGGGTCTCTGTGAATTTGAGGCCAGCCTGGTCTACAAGACCTAGTAGTTCCAGGACAGGCTCCAAGCTACAGAGAAACTCGAAAAACCGAGAGAGGGAGAGAGAGAGAGAGAGAGAGAGAGAGAGAGAGAGAGAGAGAGAGAGAGAGAGAGAGAGAGAGAGAGAGAGAGAGAATGAAACACTCAATGTAACATAAGAAGGAACAGATATGAACATCTGACATGAAAGGAGTCATTAATTTCCAGCCTTAGCACCTTTTTTCTTTCAATATCTTGGTGCATTCGCGTGCTCTCCCCCTCTCCCTCTCTCCATATTTCTCTGCTTTACAATTCTAGGTTTAGAGTCAACGCTTCTCTCGGTTTCTGCCTATTGCATGCTATCATCTGCTAAGAGTTGCTTCCGAGCTCTCAGACTCGTACATGATGCTACTCTGAGCTGTTTGACAGTTTCCCTGGGGAGAGATCGCCAGGATCTAAATGCAGGGCAGAAAGCATGGACAAACCCAGCTCAACAAAATATTGACAGATTACTTTCTAGAACCTCATTCTTTCATCTCAGACGCGTTTGACCCTGCTTAGCTTTCTAGATTTCCCAGTGTGATGGGAATGAATTGCCATGACTTTGAACATGCTGGCATATGCTCCTTGGGGTTGAAAGTCCACTCCATTCATTTCCTGGTTCTGTCCTCTGCTCTTGCCTTCTTCATTTAACATTTCCTGTGTACTCTTCTTTTAAAGATACATTTTATTTTTAATTGTGTGTACTTACACCTGAGTGTGTTTGCTTGTGTACATGTGTTTGTACACATGGTTGCAGGTATATGTGGATGTCAGAAAAGGTGGTCAGGTCTCTTGAAGCTGGAATTTCAGATGTCTATAAGCTGCCTGATATAGATGCTGGGAATAGAATTTTGATCCTTTGGAAGAGAGGCAAGTGCTCTTAACTGCCAAGCCATCTTTTCAACTCCCCCCTGTATATTCTTCATATGAACTGGATTCAAATTATATCATGTCTCTGAAGACTAGTCAACTTAAGATCTCTTTTTTCTGAGTGTTCTTTTTCATACACACACACACACACACACGGAGAGAGAGAGAGAGAGAGA
>NC_022010.1:24209815-24212950 GCF_000317375.1 Microtus ochrogaster
AGAGAGAGAGAAGCATACATATATGGGTACATTCATATGTACATATGTACTTGTGTGTGGATATATATATATTCTTATAATATAGTTAAGAATATATATATAAGAATACAATGTTATTCTCTTATGAGATAGCTTTCTTATTTCTCTTACCAGAAAATGAAACTAAAATAAACAATAATAACACTTATAAAAACAGAAGAATATAACATACTGCTTGGCACAAAGCTTGATACAAATTATTATTAGTATTAATTATTAATATCAATATTTTGCAGAGTTACAGTTAAACCCATGGCCTTGAAAATGGTAGGCAAGTATATACTCTATCATTTATCTATACAATGAGTTTTTAATTACTCTTGATAAAAGATGAACAGATGCCTGTTGTACATGGCTAAAATTTGAAGTGGGGTATGTAAAGATATGGCTCAGTGATGGAAGCACTTGCTGATATCTCAGGATATTGTAGTTTGGTTCCCAGCATCCAGGGCAGATAGATAACAACTTCCTCAAACTCTGTGGGCACCGGAATTTCTCTCTCTCTCTCTCTCTCTCTCTCTCTCTCTCTCTCTCTCTCTCTCACACACACACACACACCACCACCACCACCACCACCACCACATACTTGTGCATGTGCACATACACACACACATGCATAAAACATTTTCTGGGCTGCCTGGGGAAATGGATTGGTGGCTAACATACCTTTCATGCAAACCTGAGTTCATATCCTCAAAACTCACCTAAAGGTTGTTTGTGGACACAAACACCTCTGTGATCCTGTGGAGAAATGGGAGGTGGAGACATAAGACTCCCAGAAAGCACATTTGTCAGTTAGCATACCAATATGCAGCAGTGAAGAAGAAACCCCAGCTCAAATAAAGTGAAAAGCAAGGATTGGCACATAAAGTTGTCTTCTGACCACCACTCCAGTGCTGTGGCACAAATATCTGTACACACATACCACACTACACTCAAGTTAAAAAATTTTTCCACAATAACATAATCTAAGAACTAAAGTGAAATGCCATAGAGAAATATAGACCCAAGCATTTGAAGTACATGTGTGCATGTCTCATGCAAATGCCTGGTCCTTCTCATCTGCAGATAACCAAGTTTTGTCGGGCTTCTGATCTATGCTCATGTGCATTTACAACATTGGTTGAAATTGAACCAAAAGGTATCACAGTGCATTCTGGGAGATCAGATAGACATATCTGTAAACACAGCATCTCCAGATGACTGTCAAGTGCATCCACATTGGTTTGCAAAATCTACCATTCCAGTTAGAGGAGCTGTCATGAGCAGCAACCTACACTCTGAGTCCCAGAATCACTTGAAGACAAAATAAGCACACCTAAAGGATTTTGTGTCTTAGGCTGAAAAGTCAAATAGACTTTCTTTAGCAAAGAAAAAAATTATTTCCAATGCCTAATGAGTACATTCAGGGCTGGTGTTTGGACTGCATAATTAAGAAGCAATGCTGGCTTTACCCAGTGTTACTCATGAACACACTGCAACATAGTTACATACACAAGCCCTGGTGCAACACTGATTGAGCCCCTCAACATTTCCTTATGGATGGGGGAGGAGCCATGAGGCTCCGGCCCTTCATGAGAGACTATTGCTCTTCCTTGAGAATACTGGAATTTGTTTCCCAGCATCCAGGTCAGGTGGCTCACACCAGTTAATGGTTGTTGGGGGAGGGGATGCTATTTTACTCAGTGGTGAAGCCACTGGTATGTTGCCTGTGCTCCAGCATCTTTATCAGGCAGCTCACAACTATCTGTAAATCCAGATCCAAGAGATCTGACAACCTTAATCAACTGGGAAAGCCCCTTTAAAGCAATCAGTTGGAGTTCCCCATCAAGAGAGTCCTAAGCAGTGTCCCTTAGGATGAAGTACCCAAGTAAAAGGACAAATAGAGACATATTGAGATGTCATCATCACATCAAATCACGTGATCATACTTCCAGCAAACATGACGGAAGGGTGAGGCAGTCAGCTGGAGTTCACCACACCTAAAGTTTCCAATGGCTGGGTGCCTAGCTTCTCTCTCCAACTGCAGAGACTTTTATACCATGGGGTGACCTCTGTTGGAAATAGGTCACCTTACAGCTGTCCTCAAGCACATGATGTCTTTAACTCTTGGGATGTTTTGTTCCTGTCCAACAGTTATTTTGTGGGGGTTAGGTGGCAGCTGGACCTCAGACATGGGGCCTGGGAGGACACTTTGAGACAAACATGCATGGGTCTGAAATAAAGGGTTGGGTACAAGCCTGACTGAAACACACATGAGAACTTACTGATAAAAATGTGCATTGCACTATTATAGATGACATGATTGCTTATATGGAACACAGGGTCAAATATCCTTCAAACCTAACAGTTGCCAAGTGAGTTTGGCAGGGTTGTAGGACATAAGACTAACAGCAAAAAAAAATTGTTTATGATGTTACACACTGTAAAGGAATAGTAGAAACTTATATTTAAAAAGTTATTCATGTGTGCCTGTGAATGCAGTGCCTATGAAGGCCAGAAGATGGCATCAGATCCCATGAAGTTACATTTAAGGGTGGTTGGGAGTAGCCTGATGTGGGTGCTGAGATTAAAACTCAGGTCCTCTGAAGGAGCAGTATGCACTCAAGCCAGGCAGATCCGTCTCTTCACCCCCAGAAACTAAAATTTTATAAAACATTTTAGCAACAATAAAATATGTGAACCACTTAAAGGAAATATGACAAAATATGACAAAGGAAAGATCTGTATATGAAAGGCAGAAAACCTGAGATGAAGTAAAGACTTAAATAAATGAAGAGATACACTGTGTTCACATGTCACACGACTAGACATAATTGAGCTGTCAGCTCTCTCTAAATTGATCTATACATTCAAAGCAATCCTAATTGAATGCCTGTGATTTTTTCCTTAGAAATTGACTCATTGTGAAATTCGCATGGAAATTCAAAATAGCTAGAATTGCCAAGTCACTCTAAAAAAAGAGAAACATAACTTGTAGAAATAGGAGCGGCGGGCTGCGTCCCGGCACCCGGCCGCCCACATGGCTAGCTCTACCCGAAATAATTACACGGACACTGTGTTCATTTAATCACCGCTTGGCCCTTTAGCTCTAGC
>NC_022010.1:24213075-24218174 GCF_000317375.1 Microtus ochrogaster
CCCGAGAGCAGAGCTGTGGAGTCTCTGAGCTCACTTCCTCTTCCCCCCAGCATTCTGCTCCTCCCACCTACGTTCTAACCTATCAGGTCAAGCAGCCTCTTTATTAAATCAACCAATGACCTTCCTCCATCAATAACTAGAGAAATAACATTATTTTATTAAAAACTTAAAGTTACAGTAATCAAGATATGGGGAATTAATGTAAAATTGTCAGTTAGACTAAAGAAACAGTAAAGAAATGACACTCTCATCAAAAATAACCCTGGAAGGACTGGAGAGAGGGCTTAGTAGTTAAGAGTGTACACTGTTCTTACACATGACTCAAGGTCAGCTCTCAGTACCCACATGGCAGCTCACAGTTGTCTATAATTCCAGCTCTAGGAGATCTGATGTCAACTTTTGGTCTCCACATGCACCTGCATACATATGGCACAGACACAGACACAGACACAGACAAACAGACACACAGACACACACACACACACACACACACACACACTGGTACACACTGATATATTCTCTCTCTCTCTCTCTCTCTCTCTCTCTCTCTCTCTCTCTCTCTCTCCTTTCTGGCTCTTTCTCCCCCTATGCTTCATACCACATAGAAAATATATCTAAAATGGATCTTGCAACCAATGTCAAGCCTAAATCCACAAAACATCTAAAAGAAACAGAAGAAATTCATGGTGAACGTGGGCTAACCAAAAAGCATTTAACTGTAATACTGAAAATACCACCTATAAAAATACCTGAAAGGTGATCTTCCAAAGAAGTATATCTGATGCTCTTTAACAGTTACTATTAAAATGACTTGGCTGACAATCGCATTAAAGATGGATCTCAAAAATGCTCTACTAAATGAAGGAGATGAAGGAGATGGGTACATTGCTAAACTGAATGTGGCAGCACGTGTATTTAATCCCAGCACTCAGAAGGCAGGGGAAGATGGATCTCTTGAGAGTTCAAGGCCAACCTGGGCTACACTTGAGTTACAGGCCAGCCAGTGAGACATAGTGAGACCCTGTCTCAAAAACACAAGTAAACCCACAGTCAAATGATCATTCTGTTTAAATAACTTTCCAGGAAATGCAGAACATCTTTCCGATCAATAACAAAAAGGGTAGAAAAATAACCTCTCTGTGTATGCATGTCAGGAGGTGATACAAGCACACAGTCACACACATTCATATACACAACTTGTAGAGGTACAAATATGATGGTTAGCTTTGATTGGCAACTCAACACAAGGTAGACTCACGGGGGAAAGAACCTCTTGGTGGGGTATTGTCTAGATTGGGTTAGCCTGTGGACATGTCTGTGAGGGAAGACATAGCCCATCGTAATGTGGCCCCATTCCCTGTAGAGGGTATTTGAACCACAGAGTAAACGTGGAGGCAGAGAGCTGCAGACTACCAGGCATGCATTCGTTGCTTTCTGTTTCTGATTATGGATGTGGTTAAGTCAACTCCCTCAAGTTCTTGATGCTGTGACTTCTTGCAATGATGGATCATAACCTTGAATTATGAGCTATGTAAACTCTTTCTTGCTTAAGTTGCTTTGTCAGGGTATCACATCAGTAGGAAAAGAAAACAAGATAATGAATATGTTCACTATAAGTATTGGTTTCATAGGTAAATTCATATGCCAACATTTATGAAAGTCAGAACTTAAATCCAGGAAACTCACTATGCCAATCCTACTTCAATAGAGATGCTCACAACTAATTTTAAATATATTAAACAATAAAGAGTTAGGGTAAAACAAAGAACAACAAAAACAGGAGTTGCTAGGTAATAAAAGTCAAAGGAAAGCTAGCGTCTTAGTTTGGGTTACTATGGCTACGACAGAACACCATGGCCAATAAGCAAGTTTAGGAGGAAAAGGTTTATTAGACTTATCAGCATTGCTGTTCATCACTGGGGGAAGTCTGGACAAGAACCCAAACAGGGCAAGATCCCAGAAACAAGAACTGATAGAGAGGCCCTGGAGGAGTGCTGCTTACTGATTTACTTCCCATGGCTTGTTCAGCCCATCTTCTTATAGAGCGGAAACCAGCCGTCTAGAGATGGCACCACCCACCATGGCCTGGGTCCTCACCACTGATGGCTAAATGAGAAAATGCCTTACAGCTGGATCTCATTTCTTCAACTGAGGCTCCTTCCTTTGATGACTCCAGCTTGTTTCAAAATCAGCCAGTACAGTTGATATGACAGGGAAGACAGTTCTAGAAATGTAGTGGTAACTTTAAGTTAAGACACTGGGCCAATTATCCTTGGCTGTATACGAAAGCCAGCTGGGATGAGCCTGTGAGCGGTGCTTCTCTGTACTTTCTGTTTCAAGTTCCTGCATGAATTCCTTCCCTGCCTTCCATCAATGATATAATCTGTAAGCTTAAGTAAATGCTTTCTTTCCCCACATTGCTCTTGATCAGAGTGTTTTATTCACCACAGCAATGGAAAGAAAACTAGAGTATCATTTCCTTATGTAACATCTGCTGGACCTAGGCACATTATTGCTGTAAGTAGACTGAAATCTCCCCCACAGGCTCATATGTTATATGCTTGTTCACCAGTAGGTGTCACTCTTTGGGAGGCTGTAGAGACTTTAGGAGGTGGGTATAGCTGAAAAGTGGTTAGTGAGGGAGACTCTGTAGGGTACATAATTATTATCCCTAGCTGATTCTTCAAAGTTCAAGGCCAGGCTGCCTATACAAGGCCAGTTTGGGTCATCTGAAACCCTGCCTCAGAAAAACAAACAAACAAAACCAAGCCATTATTATTAATATTTGAGTTGACTACAAGTATACACCATTCTTCAGGTATTCACAAGTATCCAAGACAGCACCCCCAGTGCTGATTTTGGAGTTACCAAAAAATACTAGTAAGGAAGTGGATTTGCAAGTATACAAGATAAATAAAAGGTATAAAGTAGTGGTTGACTGTATCTCTTGGCACTCTATATTCTCTCAGGGTCTTCTCTGCATTGCAGCTGCCTGGAACATGAAACTTATATTTCTCAGATCCCCCTTTCAGCTTGATTTTTCTATCTATGTATGTAACTGTATGTGTGCTTATTTATATACATGTTCAGATCACTTCCGTGTATTTGTCCAAATGGAGGCCAATGAACAACCTTGGATACCGTTCCTCAGGAGCTACCAACTTTGTTTTTTTGAGACCATATCTCTTGCTGGACTGGAGCTCACTCAGTCGACTAGACTGGCTAGCCAAGGAGCCGCAGGGATCCATCTGTGTCTACTTCCCCAGTGCTGGGATTACAAGTGAATATGGACACATCAAACTTTTTATGTGTGGGTTCTAAGGATCAAACACAGATCCTCGTGCTAATAAGGTAAATACTTTATTGTCTAAGCTTGCTGGAGTTTTCTTTAGTCTTTTCTCTCAATAAAACTTTTTATCAGAACAGACTGGGAAGATAGGGGGCATAGAGTAAGTATTGGTGGCAGAGTGACTGAGTATGAGGTTGCAACTGTGGGCTATGTGACACTCTGCAGTGTGGTACGGCTACTCAGTTACCTACTGTCTGCTTTTCTGAGTCCATCCGTGATGCCCTTTGCTTGTACCATAGCCTTCATAGCCAAGTTCAGGAGCCTCTAATTCCCTGCACAAGAGGCTGGAGAGAGACAGTTCAGCAGATACAAGTACTTGCTACTCTTGAAGAGGACCCAAGTTTGATTCCCACCATCCATGTTGGGCAGCCCACAATGGCCCCTAAGGGCATTTCTGGCATCCATGGGCACTTGCATCCATGTTCACAGACCCCCATACATACACATATAGATACTTTTTTTTAAAAAAAAGTAGAAGTCTTTATAATTCTTTCTGTGGAACTCCCTCTGAATGACAATATCTATAGCAGATTTTTGTGTCTCTGGCTAAAAATCATGAGAGCAAACCTCTGCAGCTAACCATATCACTGAGATAGATTGAAAATTACTGATTTATTTCAAAATAATACATTTGGGGACCAGTGTTCCAACTGATCTGCTTATGAACAAATTGCCCTCTCAGCATCCCAATTTGTATCCCCTGGATGATCATGTCCCACAAACTATGCCAAATGATTTGTGTTATTACATATTCAGAGAGAACTAATATTTGTATGTGGCTTATTACGTTTCAGGCATGGTGCAAGGTGCTGGAGTTAAAAAAAAAAAAGGTCTGATAGAATCCTTACCACAGCCCAGTGGGGAAGACATTATTAACTTTCACCAAATGAGCTGCACACATTTAATTCCTCAACCGGGGTCGTGGAAGTAATAAACGGTGGAGCAGCCATTCAGTGTAAAATTTCCTTCAATAACCCCCGCTGCTGCTTCCTCCAGCTGGATCCTTCCAGATAATTCCATATCTCTTCATCACCTCCCACTCTCTCAATCTTTCATTAGTCTCTAATGATTTGCAGAAGGCGAAGGAAGCGATCTAAATGGAGTCGGGTTTGGATTCGAGGAAAGACTATTTTGTGTATTTTTACATTTTTATTTGATGCTGGCAATTAACGACGGAGGGCTCATTTTCCCAATCACCCGTGCAATTATAAAATCAACACAGACGAGAGGCAGCCACGCTGACTTAGGCATCTCACCTACATTCGTCAGAGAGCGATTGCCCCCGTTTCAAACTTCTAATGTGCAGGTGGAGATGAGTGCCTCTCCATGGCGGCAGCCTTTAAAGGGGGTGCAATTTGAGACACTTGTCTCGTGAATCCCCAGACTCTGCAGACTCCAAGATCATGCCAGCTTGTGGCTCTCAAGTTCATTCAGTCTTTCATGCCAGCCTTCCCAGTCTGAGAAATGGCACGGGCTGTGCGCCATGTATTTGCTACATAAATATTTATGAGCATCTACTTTGTGACGGGCACAATGATATAACTAGATATTCTCTTAATTGGGGGAAAAGCCCTTTTCTTGGGCAGGCGTGAATGCCTCCTCTGTGTCAGGTGACATCCACTTTTATGTGACTCAAGAGACTAATGAGTGAGCTGGTAAATGGCGCGTTAATCTCTTGGAAGGAAGGAACTGTTATGGGGTCTCTCCTCTCTCTCTCTCTCTCTCTCTCTCTCTCTCTCTCTCTCTCTCT
>NC_022010.1:24218274-24233374 GCF_000317375.1 Microtus ochrogaster
TCTCTCTCTCTCTCTCTCTCTCTCTCTCTCTCTCTCTCTCTCTCTCTCTCTCTCTGTGTGTGTGTGTGTGTGTAGAAGCTGTATACACACAGAGGCCAGAAGAAGATGTCAGACATTCTGCTCTATCATTATCTATATTATTCCCTTGAAATAGGTTCTCTCACTGAACCTGAACCTGGGTTTTGGTGAAGCTGGCTGACTAGCTAGCCCAGAGAATTTGCTATCTTCCAGGCGCACACAAAATACGTTTAGATGTTTAGGAGTAGGATTTCTTACCTAGCAGGATTCCTTGGGCATGCCAATCTGTAATCTTTTCCTTCCTTCCTCCCCCTTCCTCCCTACCCCTTCCTACCCTCTCCTCCTCTCCTCCTCCCCTCTCCCCTTACCCTGCAATTCCCTTCTTTTTTCCTGTTATAGAGATGGAAATCAGGACCTTACATAGGCTAGTCAAGTCCTCCATCCTGATGAGTACCTTTCGATGTGGCCTTCCGATTCTGAAAGATAAAAAGGCACAGGGAGTTGTGAATGTGATGATCTCAACCTCGTCACCTGTGTAGAAATGTCCGTTGAGTCCCGTGCCAGCAGGATGGCAAGAGGATATCATTATCCTGGTCCATTTTTGTCAGCTTGATGCAAGCTAGGGTCATGCGAGAAAAGGGAACTATTACTTCTGTCAGATTGGCCTGTGAACATGTCTATTGGATACTTTCTTAAGTTAAGATTGATACGGGAATGCCCAGTCCACTATGGGATAGATGGTACCATCCCTAGGCCAGATGAGTCTGGGGTGTATGAAAAAAGGGTACCTGAATAAGCCATGGAGAGCAAACCATGTGTCTCCACAGTCTCTCCTTCAGTGCTCACCTCCAGGTTGCTGCCTTGGCTTCATTCAGTGAAACTCTTTCCATGTTGGAATGAGTTTAGAGTAACTTTAGCCTATGTCTCTGGACCTCGGTTTCTCATATTTTCTCCCAGAATTAACTATTTCCTATCCCCTTAGAGGTAAGAGCTGTGTTTCTTTCATAGATAACCATATGATATAAAATATGGGTATGGAGCAGGTAAGCCATCAGCAGTAACATGCCCAGGACAAGCAGAGCAATGGTGCAACTCTGACATGTTTGGAAAGAACACAGACTGCACAGAGGGCAGAGGGTTTCATTAACTACTCTCCTAGTGTCTCAAGGTTTCTATTGCCATACATAAGGTTTCTATTACACCACTGCCAGAGTGACTTGGGGAGGGAAGGGTTTTGTTGGCTTCTGCTTCCACATCAATATTCACCGTGAAAGAGTGGCAGGGCAGGATCCTGGAGGCAGGAGCTGATGCAGAGGCCACGGAGGAGTGCGGCTTACTGATTAGCTCCTCGTGGCTTAATCAGCCTGCTTTCTTATAGAACCCAGGACCCCCAGCCCAGGATGGTAGTACCCACAGTGGATGGGTTCTTTTCCATTGATCACTAGTTAGGAAAATATCCTATAGGCTTGGCTACAGCACAGATGGAGGCATTTTCTCATAGGAGGTTCCCTCCTTGAAGATGGCCACAGCTTGTGTCAAGCTGATGTAAACCAGGCCGGCACACCTAGTTTGCTCTTTGTTGCTATGATAAGACACCGACAAAAGCATCTCTGGAAGGAAGGGGTTTATTTCAGCTTGCAGTTTAGAACCTATCACGAATGGAAGCCATGGCAGGAATCTGGAGGCAGGACCTGAAGCAGAGACCATGTAGGAACATAGCTTGCTGGCTTACTCTCCATAGCTTGCTCAGATTTCGGGAGTTCCAGTCTGAGAAGGTGGAGACAGGACGTCAGCTAGCTAGCAAGACTGGCCATATTGGTGAGATCTTTGTTCCCTATAGATAACACTGTCGAAAATCACCTTAGGGAGGAATGGCACTTACTAGATTTCTCTCCCCTGGTTTGCTCAGCCACCTTTCTTATATGGCCCAGGCCTATCTGCCTAGGAATGGTACTGCCCTCAGTGGGCTTTATCCCAAACCAATCATTAATCAAGAAACTGCCCATAGGCTAGCCTGATGGGTGCAATTCCTCGGGATAACCTCTTTCCAGGTAACTCTAGTTTCTGTCAGTTTGACAGAAAACATCCAGTACAGGTGAGTTCTGAGTTTGACTGACAGGTCCTGCCTCACTGGGTGAGGTAGAGGAGCAACTGAGGATGATTTCTGATACCAGCCTCCTCAGGCACATGGACACAAGTGAATAACATTCCCACACGTATACATGTATGTGCCTGCACACATTCAAACATGTATGCATAACACACACACATATGAAAATTTGGGGGGTCTCCTTCAAGTTTCAGCGTGTGTGTGTGCACGTGTATTTGCTCACAGCAACGAGAAAAATAACTCATATAATTCATCTTTGGCGTGCAGATCCGGCGACAGCACTTGGAAGGACTCAGTTAATCCTGGGTGCTCAGCAGTGCTTGCTGGGTGAATGATTCGATGGGAGCGCGAATGAGCAAATGAACCATTCATCTTTATACCGCCCCTTCGAAGCACTTAGCTCAGAGCTCGGCCTGCAGCGGGTACATGATAGATACTTGTTGAATTAAATGGGAGCACCAGAAGTTATCGCTCAGCAATGCAGCAGTAATGCCAGATAAGAACTTGAGAGCATCTAGGACCCCAAAGCAGTGCTCCCGTTTAGAAAGCTTAAAATAGCACCGCTCATCACTCATGTCTCCTCGTGGAGTACAAATTAGTCACTTGGAAAATTCCTCCCGGCTCCAGGGTGACACCAGCATTAGCCTAAATAGGAAAAGGCCCTGTGGTCTTGCTGGGCCTCATCACCCGGGGAGACTTTGCTTAGGGTTGACAAAGTCCAGAAGCAATCGCAGGGTGTCTTCTTTGAAATCATCAAGGCAGAAGGTCAGGAAAGACAGACATGCTCAGTGACAGGGAACCATTGTCGGTGCTGACATGGGTGCCCCTCCCCCAGCAGGTTCTCAGCTGCCAGCACTGAACATGAAGGACTTCCAGAATGAGAGACTTGTGATGTCGATCTCAGTCACCTTCTCCACGTTCAGTGGGTCCAGAGGCTCCAGAGATGCCTGCCCTCAGCCTCAAGAAGTATTGCCCATGGTTTACTGTGTCCTCCAGGGACCAGTAAAGAGGAGGGGGAGAAAAAACACAGGGCAGATTACGGCACATGAATTATTAATTCTTATTAGCATCTGAAAATGCTGTCAACGGCAAGCAAGTGTGTAATATTGCTAGTGGCAGCTAGACCCATGTGTATGGGGCCGGTGAGACTCACGCTCAGTGAAAGCAGGCATATGTTTAGCTAGAGCAGCCAGCAATGGGTAGAGTGGCCACCGTGCCTCAGACCCAGGATGGCTGCTCCAGATAGTGAAGCCAAGTGGAGAAGCACTCTAAACAGGACTAGCCTAGCGAACACTGCTGCTAACTGAACTCTAAATACCCCCATACATGTAAACGTGCACCTGTCACCCCAGCACGAGGGGAAGGAACTAGAACCATTGAGACTTGCTGGCTGCCAGCCTAGCTTTAGGTTCAGTAAGAGACCCAGTCTCAGGGGAATAAGGTGGAGGGTGACAGAGCAGAAACCCTAACATCCATCCTCCTCTGGCCTCAACT
This sequence comes from Microtus ochrogaster, assembly GCF_000317375.1. Taxonomy (NCBI): domain Eukaryota; kingdom Metazoa; phylum Chordata; class Mammalia; order Rodentia; family Cricetidae; genus Microtus; species Microtus ochrogaster. The sequence goes on from NC_022010.1 coordinate 24,221,897, forward strand.
TGTGTGTGTGTCTGTGCACACATGCATGTGTATATATGCATGCATATGTCTGCAGCACCCCTGCAGATAGAGATGAGCATGAAGGGCTATCAGAATGGAACCTTAAATGCCTTTCTCCCCTAGAACACTCAATACTAAAATCTTGGTCTTCAGTGGAACGGTGTACAGAGGTGGGGGCTTTAGGCAGGCGTTTGGCTCATGGGAGCTCTGATGTCATCAGTGCGTTAAGCCTCAACGGATTTCGAGCTAAGTGGACCTTATGGAGACAGTAGAACCTTCTGGAGGTGGGGCCTAGTTGAAGGAAGTAAGTCATTAGGAACATGCCCTTTAAGGGTATATTATTTTGTGTGCCTTGTGTGTGTTGTTGTGGTGTGTGTGTGTGTGTGTGCATTGTGCATATGTATTTTGTATGTGTTATGTGTGTTATATGTGTTGTATTTTGTGAAGCATGTCACATATGTGTATTGTGTGCATGCTGTGTGTTCTGGGTGTGATGTATGTGGTGTGTGCTGTGTGTTGTGTGTGCATGTGCTGTGTATGTGTGTGGTGTGTTTGGTACATGCAGGTGAGTATTCACAGGCGCTCTTCCACAGCAGCTCTTTGGAATCAGCCCAGGTCTTTCGACAATTAATCAATGCCCCTTCTTTGTTCCCAGCTCAAGCCTTGAGTTCTGGTTCTGATACGCGAGACCAAGAATTATTGGTGTCCTCTGGGGATACTCAGGGCTAAGGAGCTGGCTGAGCCCAGATCAAGTGGAAATTAAAGAGGGCCTCAGGGATTGCAGACCCAGGCTTCATTAAGACCTAATGAAAACCTGCCACGGGCCAAGCACAGGCATTTATGAGCTTTTCCCTTTTTTTTTCTTTTGTGGCAGCCCTTGATATGATTCTACTATGTCTGGAAATTCAATAACTTGAGGCAGAGGCTGCAGCAGGGGGATGGCAGATTTCTTCCCAATCGAAAATTGGGTTTCTAGGGTCTAATGTGATGCTGTTGTTGGGAAGGTCCTCAAAGAGGGAAGCAGGGCTGAGGAGATGATTCAGTGGCTGAGGACGATTGTTGTTCAATGATTGCTGAGTTCAAATCCCCAGCACCCACACCAAATGCCAAACATGGCCCCATGTGTGGCTGTAACTCCATTTTTGTAGTGGGGGCATCACTGGGACTTGAGGGTTGTCAGCCTGGCTCCAGCCTCAGTGAGAGACTTCATCTCAAAAGAATCAGGCAGCAAGAGAGAGAGAAGAACTCCTTATGTCCTCTCCTGGCCGCTACATGTGTGCAAACAAGTCCTCCGTCCTGCACATGTGTGTGTTTCTCCCACCTCCTCAGAGTAGCATCTTGTGGGAACTAGCGTTGAACAAAGCAGCCAATGGGAAACACTCCCTACTTAAGCCATAACAATGGAGAAGGATGCAGCCCCCATGGGTCAGGCAGGCTACTGAGGACACAGGCACTCGGAAGCAGATAGGGAAATCTGCACTGGTAGGCTAGTGGGGTGCCGGTGGAAAGGGGTACCAGGTGGCAAAAGCAAGAACTAAATGTTGATAGTGAGCGCTTCAGTAAAGGGTTACCGATGGTGAGAACGTCACCTTAGCGTTTGGTTGTTCATTGTGGTTATTTATTCATGATCTGTGTGTACGTGTGTGGGCAATACTACTAATGCTACTTCGTAACTGTCATTTTGTTACTGTTATGAATTATAATATAAATACCTGATATGCAGATGAATCTTAGGCAACCTCTGTCAAGGGTTGTTTGATACGCCTGCTGCCCCCGCCCCGCTCCCCGCCACAGGTCTAGAACCATTGCTCTTGAGTGACCAGCATGCTGACATTGCTAATCAACCTACATCTAAGGAAGCACCACTTGGCTTTTTAAAAAAATTCATCTACTTATTTTACATCCCAGATGTAGCCTCCCCGCTTCTTCCCCTTCCAGGACACTCCATCCTACCTCTTGGTCCAACTCCCAATCCCCTCCTTTTCCATCTTCATCCAGGAAAGGGCAGGTCTCCCATGAGTATCAACTAACCATGGCATATCAAGTTGCAGTAAGACTAAGCACCTCCCCATGTACTAAGGCTGGACAAGGTGACCCAGAATGAGGAGTAGCGTCCCAAAAGCTGATAAAAGAGACAGAGCCAGCCCCTGTTCCCACTGTTAGGAGTCCCACAGAGGACCAAGCTACACAACTGTAACATACATGCATACTACCTAGGTCAGTCCCGTGCAGACTCCGTGGTTGTCAGTTGAGTCTCTGTGTGCCCCTATGCGCCCAGGTTAGTTGATTGTGTGAGCCTTCCTGTGGTGTCCTTCACCCCTCTGCACACGCCTTTCTCCTCCTCCTCTACGGGATTCCACACTCAGCCTAATATTTGGCTGTGGGTCTCTGCATCTGCCTCCATCAGTCGCCGGATGACACCTCTCTGATGACAATTGGGCCAGGCGCCAATCTGGTCACAGAAGACCATTTCAGCCTACCTATTGCTAGGAATCTAAGCCGCCCCACCCCAGACTCCTGGGGGAATTATGTGCACCAGTCAGAAAGCATCACTTGTAGGACAGCCTCCCTCCAGGGGTTCATGCAGAGTGTTTTAAGAATTCCTTCCCTGTGGAGGTGTAAACAACATCTATTCCCTCCTTATAAAGCCTCAGTGACAAATCAAAATACGATTTCATGACAGTTCATCCTGGGGAACCAGTGAGTGCATTGGGCTTCCTGATGGAGCCTGGGTAAGGAATTCCTGGCAGGAACATGGTGGAACTTAAAGCAGCCACACTGAGAAGTCTTTGCCTGGCATGGATTATGTATGCCTTTCCCATAGTCTCATACATGGCACCCTCTTCAGGTAACCTCCCAAGACCCAGAGGCCATTTGCAATTATGGCAGGGCTACATACATAAATACATACATACATACATATACACATAAATGGCTAGAAACTCAAGTAGGGGTCCAATGACTTCCCCACCCACTCCTTCTCTGAGGGAATGTCAACAGCTTGATTTGCCATGTTTGTTTGTTGCAAGCAGGCACAGTTGATCTGATGAAGATGGTGGCTGTTTTGTTTGGAGGGCCATGTTCAACACAGGCACTGAGAGGGGTAGAGAAGTAGATGAAACATCTGATCTGCATGTAGGAGAGCCCTAGCTCAGTCCCCCAGAGCCAGTGTAAGATGGTTGAGTGTGAAGCTGTATACCTGTAATTCCAGCACTGGGGATGCAGAGACAGGTGGATTCCTGGGGTTCACTAACTGCCCCATCTAGCCAAGTAGGAACTCTCTAGGTCTACTGAGAGATTCTGCTTCAAAACATAAGATGGACAGCCATGGAGGAAGATACCCAATGTTAACCTTTGGCTGCTATGTGCACTCACTTGCATATACATGCATGTGCGCACACACATGCATGCGTGCACACATGCACACACACACACACACACACACACACACACACAAACACACACCTATGCTTTCACAGCACAGAAGAAATCCATCCAGACACCTGGAACTAGCTTGATTGCACTGGTCTCTTCCCCTTAACAAAGCTCTGCCATTTATTCTCACTGGAAAGGACCTTTATGTTTGATTTTCACTTTTGCTTCCTGGCTCAGGGCTCTACCAGTACTGTCATCTGTCAAGCGAATGCATTCTTCACTGCCTCGTGTGACATTGCATCTGACCAAAGGATGCGTTCCCCAGGCAGAGAAGAAAGGTAATAAGCCAATGCCGTGTGGTCCACTCTTACCATGGATCTTGTCAGCTAGCAGCTTCGGACCTCACAGATTGGTGAACCAGCTCTGGGATGGCTCAATTACAGCGCCAGACTGTCAGACATGATGCTGCCTGTCAGGAAGCTGTCCCAGCATCCAAGGCTTAACTGTGTTCTCACAGCAGAATACATGGATCTATTGCCAAGGGTACAGAAACAGGGAAAGTACCTTTCTTACTATCACCATGGTTCTGATGCTCTCGGTTGAAAGGGGGAACTGGAAGCTGAAACTGACACTGAGATGTCCCCTGCTAATCATTGCACTCAGACAAGAGGGGAAGAATAGTAGGGATGGGTGTGCACAGAATACATTGCCACATGTGTACCAAATGTAGTAAGGAAACCCATTATTTTGCACAGTACTTAAAAATCCAGCCATTGAACAGGCTCACGCTCTTTGTTGCAATTTTGTTTATTAGCATGATTCTGAAAGGTATTGATCAGGACAAGAAGAGATGTGGAATGAGAAACATGGACGAAGAAAGAGTCAGGGTGGGGGCACAGATAGTCCAATGCTTGAGTAAAAAAACAAAACAAATTAAAAAGAAAAACAGGCATGTTATGATAGGAATATGAGCTTGAGATGGAAATCAGGAGTCAAAAGAATTGTCAGACATAAGAGATCTTGGGAGAATGTATTAGAAAGTCCCCTGGACAGTAGTCTTAGCAGAGGACACCTAGAGTACATTCTCAGAGTACAAGCTTATGAGTGGCAGAAGCGGGGTGGGATTGGTTGTGGTTTGAGTGTAAAGTATCTCCCATAGATTTATGTATTTAAACATCTGTTCCTAGCTGGTGATTTTGTTTTAATAGGCTATGGAAGCTTTGGGTGCAGAGTGTCCTACTGGGCTTCTCTGGTTGAGGAAATTTCTTGGGCAATACATTAAATCTAGGCATTTCCAACCCATGCGGGCAAATTGCAATAGCATACATATATTTCTTTTGCATGATGTTGTGACACAGTAAATTATACTGGCCCACAAGTAACCATGGGGCTGTGGGTTAAACCCCCATATCAAGAACTGGGTCACTGGAACTGGGCCTTGAGTTTTGACAGAAGTCACCACTTTCTCTGCTCGCTGCCTCCTGCTTGATGCACTGTTACCACCCCACTTCACAGTCTCCTGTCATGCCCTCCCCACCATGGAGGACTGTATCCTTTCTTAAACCATGAGGCAAAAGAAACTCTTCTCTAGGCAGAAGTTTTTGTCCTACCCACCAGTTCCCAAATAACTGACATAAAGGCTTAATATTAAATACAAATGTTTGGCCCATAGCTCAGGCTTATTATGAACTGACTCTTACAACTTAAATGAACCCATTTCTGTTTTAATCTCTGTATTGCCATGTGACTTATGGGTTTACCTGTTCTAAAGCATGCCTTGCTCTTTTTATGTCTCCTGGTGACTGCACTGACTCCATCCTCCTTCCTCCCAGAATTCTCAGTTTGGCTGTCCCACCTATACATCCTGCCTAGCTACTGACCAGTCCTTTATTAACCAGTGAGAGTAATATGTATTCACAGTGTACAGAATGATTATTCCACAGCACCCTTCCTTCCTTAAGCTGCGTTTGTCAGGTATTTTGTCATAGCGATGAAAACAGTATGCATGAATTATTCATATTAATACTGTTTGTTATATAACCCTGTCTGAGCTTAGTCTTCATTGAAAATGTCATGCTATATCATGTTGGTGAGATGGCTCAGGGGGTAAAGGAGCTCACGGTCAAGCCTGATAACATGAATTTGATCCCCAGAACCCATATAAAGGTGGAAAAAGAGAACTAACCTCACCAATTTGTACTCTGACCTACACGTATATGCCATGGCGTGCACAAGCAAACACTCATAGACATACATCATGTACACAAAGAAATAATAATAAGCAAGTGAAATAAAGTTTCAAAGAGGCAGTACAATGCTTAGTGGGAGCTAGGAAGCTGTATACCCCTTGCTCAAGCATCCCAAGGGCTGATTCCTAGACTGCAATTCCCATGTTCTTTGTATATTGGAGCTTTGGTATCTTGACACCTATTGCTGTAGGGAGCAGTATCTCTCTATCCTGGTGATATCTTTGCCCCAGCTCAGTGATATTTCCATGCCCCGTACTCCCCAAATGAACCATTGCTGTCAATTTCCTGTCCAGAGTGACTTTTAGAGATGTGGACAAGAAGCGATTTATTGAAGTTGGGAAATTGGAAAGCCTCTCAATTTCTCTTGCAACAAGTTCTTATGATTTCCTTTGAAGTGAGCTCTCAACTACACCAGACAAGTCTACACTCAAAGGGAAGTCAGGAAATCCACGTTGAAAATCAAAAAGAAGAGGTTTTTTTTTTTTTTTTTTTTGCCTCCCATTTCATGTGCTCCGTCTCCTGCTTGTCTGCCTTGAATTTGTTAATGGGAAAATCACTTCTCTGTAGCCATAGATGACCGAGTACTATCAAAGCCCCAGGGAAAAATTAGTGTGAAAATGTGTGTGTGTGTGTGTGTGTGTTGTGTGCACGCATGTGTGTGCGCATGGAACATGCAGAGGTCAGCGATCAAACCCGGCTTTGTTATTCAGGCACAACCTCTACCTTGGTGAGAGAGACTCTCATTTGATTTGGGACCCACTGAGTAAGCTCTAAGAATCCGGCTGACTCTGCCTTGCCAACATTAGGATTACATGCATGCACCACCACTTTGTGGGATTGGAACTTAAGTTCTGAGGCTTGCAAGAGATATTTTACTGAGTCGTTTATCTAGTCACCTAGTGTGAGACTTTTATTGTGTTTTTTATTTATCCGTATTAGCTATTTATAGTTTGGGGAATGCATATTTCAATGCATTCTATGATAAACATGCAATATGTGTGTAATCAAATCATAATCTATTTTAATAACATTCCATAGATCTAAGTCTTGTGAATGAAATGGCTTTCGTGTGTGTGTGTGTGTGTGTGTGTGTGTATATAACATTTATATAATATAATTATATAATATATATATATATTGTGTGTATGGTGTGTGTAGGTCTCTCCTTTCACCATGTGGTTCCTGGGGTTTTAACTCATACCATCAAGCTTAGCAGTAAGCAGCTTTATCTACTAAGTCACCTCAATTGCCCCTGAAATATTTGTATGTGACCTTGATCTTGGAAATAACATTTGGTTGCCAAAGGCTACTATACACCCAAGAATCTTTATGTTATGTCTCTGAAGGTCTTAATGAGGAAAACTTCAGTGGTCACATCAGGGAAGTCTCTATATTCCTGTTCAGGACATCTGAATCTGATTAGAAAGCACTTCTTGCCAGGGTCCACTCACAAAAGTCCCCATGCTGTTCTTTCCTAGCCCTCCAATGTCTGCTGAGCAGAAGTTCAAGTACAATCAAGAGAATGACCAGTGGGCTATGATGATGCATACCGGTCATGTCAGCACTTGAGAGGCCTAGGGAGGAAGACCAGGGCTGCAAGGCCAGTACAAGATACATAGTGAGTTCTAGGCTATCCTGGGATATATAGAAACAAAAAGGGAAAGGGAAAGAAGGAAAAAGAGAAGAGGAGAGGAGAGGAGAGGAGAGGAAAAGGGAGAGGTGAGGAGAAGAGGTAAGGGGAGGGGAGGGGACAAGAGAAGGGAGGGGAGGGGAGAGGAGAGGGAAGGAGAGGAAGATGTTATATTTTATTAAAGGAGAATTGGAAGAAGGATTGACACGTAACTCAGTGAAAACCATGTATGTCATGTATAAAAGCCCTGAGATTGATCCTTAATACTGATGATGGGAGGAAGGGAGAGCGGGAGAGAGAGAGAGAGAGAGAGAGAGAGAGAGAGAGAGAGAGAGAGAGAGAGGATGCCACTGTTGTAGACGAGGAGGTAATCAGGATAGATTTTGGGCAAGGGAAGCCATGGAGTCCTATCATCAGTTTCTTAACTGTGTGTGTGTATGCATGAGCTCACAATTAAAATTAGCCATTTTCCAACAAGTAAAATGCTGTCGAAGGGAGCACCTTATATTTTTATCTCTATGCTATCTACATGGTTGTGATTAAATCACAAACATGTTTTTGTCTCTAATAAGTCCCTTTTATTCCTATCAGGAGTGGTTTGATTTATTGGAGAGCTGGTGAAAAGGCAGATAAAATGACCAGATAGAAGCATCTGCTCAAAATATAATGGTGCCAATTACTGTCTTCAGCACTAAGATCAGACTAGAGGGCTAGCCTTCACCAGGCTCCACAATCTGACAGCTGGCCTTTCCCGCAGTTCGACATGACTTTGATTCTGAAGCATCTGTTATTTCCTTGGCCCACCCTCTTCTCGCTTTCTTCTGGGAAACAGGGCTGTTTTCTCTTGCTATCGCTCCCATCTTCCTGGGAATGTCTGTTGCCAAGGACCCGTTTCCTCCAAACTGAAAGGGTCCTTCTTGGAAGGAGGGGGAGGCTCTCAGGGAATAAACACAGGTCACATGTCTGGGGAAGCTGAAACATACAGGATTCATGAGGGCTGCTCCCCAAGGTGTAGAAACAGTAAACAGCTGATGGGAGAGGAGGCAGACCGGGCCAAGCTGCAGAGAGCATGCTCTTGGATTAGTTACATCGTCTGCAAGTCATGGAGAGTGGTCCAGGGATGCTGCTTTCCTGACTCATTGTCTGTATTGGGTGGGCTTCTCAGTGATACGGGGACATTTGAGTCCCACCTGCTTTTGTAAGTAAGCCCTCACCTACACTCATTAAACCTCCATTGTTTCCCCCAATTGAACTTTAGTGAGATTGTTATTCCGATCTCTTCCAGGCTCACTAGTTGGAGTAAGTAGACATGTGAGTTATGGCTTCCTAAGAGAAGACGGATGCAGCAGTATTTCTTCTTCTTGCTCAGATATGTGGTTACAGAAGTACCATACATGCACAGTCTTCCAGCTTCATGCTTGGACATGTTCTCTTTTCGCTTATGGAGCTTCTGGCCTATGGGTTCTTATCTTGGCTTTGCCCTTGAACAGAATTGATTTTTTTTTTTTGCAGTGCCTTTTCCATGCTAAAACAAGGATAGTCCTCTGAGCTACAGCTCCAACCCACTGAGATTCAGCTTAAACACTAAAGCCTTAATTAAAAACAGTGGTCAGTATTTCTAACCCAAGTGCTTACGCCCTCTTCTATCCTGTGGTGCTATTTATATTTTGTTGGTGGGGAGGATAAACCCCTGCATATTTTAAACAATGCCTGTGATACTTAGGGGATTCTAGGCAGGTGTTCCACTGCTGAACAATTCTCTTAGCCCTTTATTCTGTATTTTTTTGTGAAACTTGAACTCTTCATTGTTACACACAGACCCCGCCTGAGATACAAAGATTCAATTCACAAGTTTTAACATTACATTGATGCTCTTTATCACTATCATTTGAGTGTCCAGTAAGTTACCTAAGGTGTTCACTTCTTTATTATACAGTTCTCTTTGTGTTAAATGATTTTGCCTAGCTGTATGTTCCTGGCAGTACTGTAAGCATCTTGAAGGCAGGCTAGGTTAAGTTATGCTTTATTGAAAGTTAGATGTCTTTAAGGAACTTTTAGCTTTAATATTTGTTATATTTGATGGATTTATCAGTGCGCAACACTGTTGTACATTGAAGACCTTTGAAATAAATCCTCAGTGAACTTATTACTTCTAAGAGCAGGCATGGCATATTACTTGTTTGGTATTCCCATAATACCTAGCCTTCCAACTGTCATTTGTAAACACGCATTCACATTTATCTTCAGTGTTGTTCTTGAAGTAGTTGGGTTTCCTAATCAAGCTACCTCCAGCAGACTAATGCTGGGTTCTGAACACAGGTTTCAGATTTAGTCCAGGTTCCAAGGACAGGCACTTTGCCTGCTGAAAAGAAAGTCATGCTAAGAACTGACAGCAAGTGGGTGGAAAGATGGCTCACTAATAAAGAGGCATCCCCTCCCGTCTGAGACATTCTCTCCCAGAAGGAAGGGGAGGCCCAGGAAGTTGTGTGTGTGTGTGTGTGTGTGTGTCGGTCATGGCTTTCAATTGCCAGCACCTGTATCAAACGATTCACAACCTCCTGTAACTCTAGGTCCAGGGTGTCTGAAACACTGTCTCCTCAAGGTGTTCATACACACAGGCCCATGTACACACACACACACACACACACACACACACACACACACACACACACACACACACTCCTAAATAAAAGTTACATCTTTTAAAAGAAAGAGAACTGCTTTTGAGGACAGAGGTATAGCTCAGTAGGGAAAGACTTGCTGCGCAAGCGTGACAGTAGTTTGGATTCTTAGAATTCCTGTAAAAAGCCAGACTCTGCAGCACACCCGTGTAACAGCCGTTCCTCCAATGTGAGATGTGGAGTGAAGAGGGGGGAAAGATTCTAGAGCAGTGGCTCTCAACCTGTGGATTGTGACCCCTTTAGAGGTCAAACGATCATGTCATAGGGGTTGCCTAAGACCATTGGAGATATCACATATTTCTATTATGCTTCATAACAGTAATGTTATGAATGTAATGACAATTTTATGGTTGGGGATCATTACAACATGAGGGACTGTATTAAAGGGTGGCAGCATTAGAGAGGTTGCGAACCACTGTGCTAGGGGCTTCCAAGCCAGCTAACTTGTGGTACACATCAGCAAGAGAGGGACACAGAGAGGGAGGGAGGCAAGAAGGCAGGGAGAGGGGAGGGAGGGCTTGCCTCAAACTAGGAAAACAAGGAGGACTGATACCCAAGACTGTCTTCTGACTGCACACATACCGTGGCATGTCTGTGTCCACATTTCCACCCCTGAACACACAGACACAGAACTGCCTTCCATGCTCTCCTAAATTCTGTGTTTTTGTTCATTCCCCTCTCTCTGCCCAGGCTCACTCATGCCCTGATGGGCCTGATTTGGACTCTGTATTATTCCTGCACAGTAAGAGAATCTGTTTCTCTTTGGTGGAACCCCACAAGGGGTGATAACAGCAAAGTGGGTTTCTGATTTCCTATCAGGGGAGGCCATGTGATGGGAATAAAATCAGCAAGCTAGAAGAATGAAAAGATCTGCAGAGTAGCAATACCTACAGAGGCCTCCTCTGAGCCACTGTGAATTCAGGGAAATCCTGTTTCTAGAGGACTGCCTAATGGTTCTGTTCATGGCATCATCGCATAGAGAAATTAACAGAACAAGCTTCTGGAAATTGCTATATGGTGGTGTCATCTGAGGAGCCAATACTCCACAGTCTGAAACATCATGTGCAAATTCAATACATCTCCTATTTCAGTCCTATTGTGACTAACATTCAAACTGTCGTTCTGCCCCTATCTCTCTAACCATCAGTTCTTTCAGGGTTATATTAGAAATGATTCCCTAGAAGAATGGAAAGTGTGTGAAGTGTGTGTGTGTGTTTGTGTGTGTGTGTGAGAGAGAGAGAGAGAGAGAGACAGACAGACAGAGACAGAGACAGAGACAGAGACAGAAATTAGGGTATTGAAGGAACTGTAGAAATGGCTCAGCCATTGGAATACTTGCCAATTCAAGCATGAGGGTTCAAGTTTGGATCCCACGACCCCTGCAAGTGATGTATGGGAATGGTTGTCCACCTGCAATTTCAACCCTGGAAAGTGGAGACAGGAGATTTCTGAACCAAGCTGTTTAGCAAGCCAAGCCATGTCTTCCAGCTCTGAGGTGCATCTATGATGAAGGTGGAGGACTGATGCAGGATGACTCCCATGA
>NC_022010.1:24233979-24249881 GCF_000317375.1 Microtus ochrogaster
GGACTGATGGAGGATGACTCCCATGATGAAGGTGGAGGACTGATGCAGGATGACTCCCATGATGACGGTGGAGGACTGATGCAGGATGACTCCCAACGTCAGCCTCAGGCCTCCACAAGCCCATGCACCTATTAGTATGCAACAACAACATAGCCATGCAGACACATACAAACTAGAAAGAAGGTTCCCACTGGCTGGAATGACTTCCCAGATACAGGCTGAGTTGTCAAACGGTGGACATCCAGATGCTGGAGGGACAGAGAATCTGCTAACTGCTCAGGTCGTGAAGAAGGGTGTCTCAGCAATCTCGATATGGCGTTGATGGCCTTGAAGATTCCTCAAGTGTTAGCTGGTCTTTGGTCCATGTTGGAAGCTGAAGAACCTGGAGCCTGTTGTCAGAAGGATAGCGACAGTGGCAGCTTCAGCAGCAGCAGGTAGATGTATTTACCTGCAGAAAGTGAAAGGTAGCAAGGCCAGCAACTTTCCCCCTTTTTATCTAGCAACCTATCAGAAGGTACCATACACTCTGAGAGGAGAATCTTTGCCATCAGTTAATCCAGTCTTAAAATAATCTCATAGGCCTGCCCACAGTCGTGTCTCTTAGGTGATTTCAGATCCAGTCAATTTGACAATCAAGGACCATCACTGGGTCTGGAGAGATAGCTCAGCAGTTAAGAGCACTCACTGCAAGTTTGACACTCAGAATCTGAATCCAACAGTTCACAAGCACTCACAAGTCTAGCTGCAAGTGACTAGCTTCCCTATCCTAGCCTTACAAACGCCACACTTATGTGTGTGTGTGCACGCGCGCACACACACACACACACACACACACACACACACACACACCACATATAAATAAATAAATAGTATAAGCTCTAAAAAGATTTACCATCACAAGGGTATTTCTTAAAATGCAAGACTCGTTTTTATATTCCTCCTGTTCTGAGTCTCTTTAAATCTACTCACTTTGCTTCTCTCTTGGAGATTTTCTCAGTGCTTTGCTTCTGTACAAATTGCTCAAATTTTCTTGACCAATGCATACACTGGATTTGCTCTTCGGGATGCCCTGCTGCCCAGCATGGCATCTTACTCAGTCAATATTTATAGCTAGCATTATTCCATAATCAGATAAAGGTAAGAGGAAATATTGATCTCCTTGTCCGTACCTAGACTTCTCTTACGACCCTCAGACAGAGGAAGTCGTAATATCACAGCAACACTTTGAACTATGGGACTTGTTCAGTGATTACGGATAGGTTTGTCTGGTTTGTTTGCCATTTCTTTTGCTGAATCCCTTTGTGGGACTATAAAATCCTTGAGCAGAGGAACACTATTACCCGTGTTTATTTGAAACAGAGAGAGAGACTGGACAGGGAATAAACACGTGTTGTGCGTACATCTGTAGACTGTTGCATGTCCCCATGTTTACACAGAAGCCAGAAGAAGTATTGAGTCTCCTACTCTGTCAAGTGCCTCCTTAACTCCGTTGAGAAAAGGTTCTTCGCTAAACTTGGAGCTAGGCAGGTAGCCAGCTACCCCTAGGGAGCCCCTTGTTTCTTGCTGTAGTACCGAGGTTATATGTATGCACTGTCATGCTCAGCATTTTGTGTGTGAGTCCAGGAGATTTGAATTCAGGTCCTTCTACCCATCAAGCCATCTCCCCAGGCCTGTGTTATATGTTTCCATAATCTTTGCTTCCTGCAATAGGTTAATCAACAATGAAGTAAGTGGTTCGTAGATGATGGCATACAAGTGTATGCAAACGCATGTATGAGTGTTTATGCGCACCTGGAGTTCAGAGGATAACTTATGGTGTTGCTCTTTGCCTTTCAACATGCTTGAGACAAGTTCTCTTCTTGTTCGTTGACCTAGTCCCCATGATAAGTGGTTTGTGACTTTCCAGAGAGTCTCCTGCCTCTACCCCCCTCCTTCTGTAGGAACAGTGGTATTTTGCACATGCTTGCTGCCATGTCTGACTTTTATGTTGATCCTGGAGCATCCATCGTTAGATCATGACCGCAAATTCTTTACTCACTATACCGTCTCCCCAACTCTCCTCAAGCCCGTGGTAGTTCTTCTTATGTGCTGATGAATAAGTCTTGTCTCTAAGCGCATGAAAATAGAAATGCAGGCTATCAGATGATACACACAAGCCCCATCTACTCTGTGAGTCTCAGTTTCCTCGTCTGTAAAATGGGTGGGGCAGTTTAGATGCGTGTTGAAGCATGAAGGATTTGACACCCTCTTGTAGCTCTTCCCTTGAGCCCTTTCCTTCCTCCACGTCGTGCAAAGAGAGATGGTTTTCTGTCCCTTTGGGTATACCCTGCTTCATCCGTCTCACTGCAGCTCCTTCCTCTCTTCCAAAGAACTTATTGCTTTCCCGTTGAGAGCAATGCTATAGCCCCGGGGATAATCCGAAAAGGCGTGGACAGGGCCATGCAATGGAAAAGGCAGTTAAAATATAAAATAATAGCCAGGGACTTAAATTGCCCCTGACTGCCCATCGTGGCTCCAGTTTTTATCGTCCATTAAAACCCACAATCACTCTAATGTTTATGCATTATTGGGGAGATAAATTGCATAATTTTCATTTTGCAATTTAAATGTAATTATAATCTTACTAATGACTAAAACCTGAATTTGCTAGACTATCAGTTTTTCTAACCCTTGCCAAAATTATAGGTAATTACTTAAGGCTTACAATAATTATAAGTCCATCTTTTAAATAATTAATGTGCACTTTCATGATACAAAACAGCTAGTCATCAAACGACCTCCGCTTAGACTGCAAACCCATGCAATTAAGCCTATTGTGTAGGTCTGGGAAAATATACCCATTTGCAAGAGTCCCTTTAGCTGGCAAGTGGGACCACAAAAATCCCTGTGTTTTATAGTATCAAATAAGGCAGAATTCCCCAGCTGAGAAAAGTCCAAGAGAAGAAAGCAATCCACATAGTAGCCTGGAACTCAAAAATTAATCTACACAACCCAATTGTAGCTGGTGGGAGTCAGGTGGAAGAAAGTCCAAACGCTTCTGGCTAAGAGAAAAGGGAAATCAGAGTGAGGGATGTGAGTACTAGATATCATTTATGTTCGGTTCTTTATCTTTCCATCTTTAGTGGATACGCCCGTTCCAGGACAGGGCTTTAAGCTGGCTGTCTAAGATATGGTGGTCAAGAAGGCAGATTGTAGAACTAGAAAGATCACTTAGGAACATTTTAATTGTTGACTTGGCACACTCTAGAATCACCTGGGCTGTCACAATAAGCTATTTTCTAGATTAGTCTGGACTGTGCGGTACTGTCTTGCATTAGTGGGAAGACATGCCCACTCTAGGTGGCACTATTCCCTAGGCTGGGGATCTGGGATTAGATGGGAAAGGAGAACGCGAGCTGAATGCTAGCATGCATCCATTAATTCGCTGTATTAATTCTGTTCTTTCTGCTCTCTCTGTGGAGGTAAGATGACTATCTGTTTCAAGATTCCACCCTTGTGATTTCCTGACAATGATGGGCGATAGCCTGGAATGGTGAGCTGAAGAAACCCTTTCCCTCTTAAGTTGCTTCTGTCAGAGTATTTTATTATGGCAACAGGAAACAAAGCTCAGACACTCTTTTATTTCCATTGTCTTCTCCTATACAAGCACTCCTGTCTTCCTGTTTCATGCCTGGTGGGTGACAGAAGCACTCTGTCACAGACATTTAGACGGCATGAAATCAACTTGGATCTACAAGCCAAACCCCTCACTCATGCACATAACTAATCATCTGTGTTTTCATAGTGACTGACAACTTGATACAATACACAAATCATGTAGGGGGACAAGCCTCAGGGCTCCCCTGTGAGGGAGTTCTTAGGGTAGGTTAATACCTAACTTATAGGCAGCACTACTATTAGGGCTGAGGTTCTGGAGATAATTAATTAATTAGCCAGCCGAGCACCAGAGTTCATCTCTTTCCTGATTGTTGGTGCAGTGTGAGTGGCTGCCCTAGGCTCCTGCTACCCTGACATGGTGGACTGTGATCCTCAAACCGTGAGCGAAATAAACCCCTTTTCCCAGAAGATGCTTTTATTGGGGTATTTTACGACAATTGCAAAAGAAGTAACTTAGACATAGCCTTTATGCTTAATGCTGTCTAAACACTGTTGCTGCCCAGTAAACACTCTTGCCTCTTCAGGCAATTTGTGTTCTCACACTAAAGAGTGTATTGATATGGTGGTGATAAAAATATCATAGTTGCCACCTTTCTATAAGGATAGCAAAAATATACAAGGTAATAGATACATAAGGAAAAACAGTTTATTTGGCTCATCATTTGGGGTATTATCATCCGTGATGACTTGGTTCCATGATTTGACGATCTGTGGTGATACAGAATATATGATAGAGAAGCCTGTCCAGTCATGGCCAAGAGCAGGTGAGACAAAGACAACGAGGCCAGAGTCCTCCTACCCCTTTGAAGACATGTCCATGCTAGTCAAAAGATCCCTTCCCAGGTCTCATTTCTTAAAGTCTCTACCATCTCTCAATGTTATCATTTAGATACCAAGCCTCTGGGAAAGTAGACCAGTTAGATTTGCTGGTTTGTTTTGTCAGTTTGACAAAATAACAGAGTCACTTGGTAAAAGAGAGTCTCAGCTAATGTGCTGGATAGATCAGATGGGTCTGAAGCCTTGTCTAAAGGGAATTGTCTTGATTGTTGATTGACGTGGGAGTGCCCAGACCAATGTGGGCAGTGCCGCCCCTGAGCAGGTCCTCCTGAGTTGGAGAAGATGATTTGCTGGGCACTAGCCAGAGAAAGCAGGCACTAAGAAGTATTCCTTTATGGTTTCTGCATCCAGATTTCAACCCTGATTCCTGCCCTTACTTCCTTCAGTGATAGACTATAACCCTAAAGTGCAACCCAAATAAATACTTTGCTCCTCAAGTGTTTTTGATCATGATAGTTGTTAGAACAACATAAAAACAAACTAGAACAGGAAGCATCCAATATCCCAAACCATAGCAAATATCCATCAGTGAATCTCTTTCTACTGTGAGGAATAGCAAGGGGGCAGTTTGTAACAAAGAAGGGTAATGCATGTCTGGTGGGGCTGAGGATGGGGCTCAGTTGGTAGAATGCTTGCCCAGCATGCACAAAGCCTTGGGTTCCATCCCAGCACAGTGTAAACTGAGCATTGTTGTCTATTCTTGCTTTTTGTTTGTTATTTTAGTTTTTTGGGTTTTTTTGTTTTTTGAGACAGGGTTTCTTTGTAGCTTTGGAGCCTGTCCTGGAACTAGCTCTTGTAGACCTCACGAAGATCCACCTGCCTCTGCCTCCTGAGTCGTGCACCACCACCACACGGCTCATTGTCTGTTATTGTAATCGTGGCACTTGGGAGGAGGGAGAGACAGAAGGAGCAGAAATATAAGGTAATCTTTGACTGCATGATATGTTGAAGGTTAGCCTGGCATACAAGAGACTCTGTGTCCACAAAATAAATAAATGCTAACCTCAGGAACAACATAAACAAATACCTTGTGTCCACGCCATAGTCCAGGCATGAGGCAGACTGTCTGATGCTCGCTCCTATTATAGCATGGAGAAAGTCACGTGTTTCAGGCCTGGATGATCAGAGCATCATTAGATAAAAAGATGTAGCAGCAGGACTTCTTGTGAGGGAGGCTGGGGCACTTGTGATAGAAAGGCTGATGGCCCCCATCCTTAACCAGGGGGAGACTGGCATATTCCATTTCATCTGATTAAACCCAACTCTTCATTCAGCCTCTAAAGTGTGACATTTAAGAATCTTAACCAGATGTAAAACATTTTCATTTTGTCACGAAAAAGAATCAGTCTTTATAAGAAATGGAAACATGCTCTCCCTCTCCCCCAGAACTCTGTAACTGTCCTTTAATTAGGCACTCATTAATAAATCTATCTTGCTCTCAAATCCCCATGTACTTGGTACAGTAGTTCATTAGCACGGGAAGAGGCAATTTAGATTTCCTCAGATAATAGCATCTGTCACTAATCAAATTAAGGCAGGATGTGTAAATGTATCTAAGGCCGGACAGGCTTGTGCTGGATGAGGTAAGGGGTGGGGGGGTCAGGCCAAGATCAACTTAAAAGCCCAATCCCACAGCTTTTCTATAGGAGGCTGTCTTTATTTAAAGAATTTTGCTTTAGTTTTCCCCATGAGAAGACTGCCCTCCCATTGGTCAGAACACTTGTTTTGATATAGAGTTGATCAAATATTCTTACCAGACCTCAAAGTACTATAAAGTTATGACCAATGGGCTCTGAAACTCATTCATTCATTCATTCATTCATTTATTCACACATGCATGCACTCATAGCTACATGTATGAATGTATTTAATGCTCAGTCATAGTTTGAATTCGAAATGCCATCCATAGGACCCTGTTTTGAATGTTCAGTTAAGAACTCTCTTATAACAATTAACAATCAAATGCTCCTTCAGAGACATGCTTACAGGCCAATCTAATCTAGGTATTTCCTTAATTGAGGCTTCTTCTAATATGATTCTAGGTGGTGTCAGGGTGACAACTGATGTTGTGTAGAAAAGGAAGTAAGGCCTGAATGGCAGAAGTACAACAAGGGGTAGGCCTTTGAAGGCTTTGTAGTGTTACCTGATTCTGAGCTTGTCTTTCTGTTTCTTACGCCACCACAATACAGCGATCAAGCCTCCCTGCCATAATCCCACTGCCATTTATTTCCCCACTGCGGTGATTTGAATGTAATTGGTCCCCATATGCTCATAGGGAGTGGCACTGTAAGGAGGGGTGGCCTTGTTGGGGTAGGTTTGACCTTGTTGGAGGAAGTGTATCACTGCAGAGGTGGGCCTTGAAGTCTTATATATGCTCAAGCCACGCCCAGTGTCCCAGCTCACTTCCTGTTGCCTGCGAGTAGACTCTGAGATACTTTTCCAGCACCATGACTGACTGTGTGCCACCATGTTGTACCATGATGATAATGAACTAAACCTCTGAAAAATGGAAGTCACCCCAACTAAATGTTTTTCCTTTATAAGAGTTGGGGTGGTCATGGTGTCTCCTCACAGCAATAGAAAGCCTAACTAAGACACCCACCATGATGAACCATAATCCCTCTGTAGCTGTGAATCCAAACACACCCTTCCTCTCTTAGTCCTATCAGGGATTTTGTCACAGAAAGAAGAAAAGTGATTCAAACACTGACCAAGCTCCCACTCTATCTTCTTGTGCCAGACTCTGAAGAAATAGAACGAGAATAAAGACACAGGGAGGGCATCAGAAATTCTCTTTCTCAACAAAGTAAGAGGTAGGACCATGCACATGTTCTCTTCTATAATCTCCCCCAAGCTTCCACCGCACACACATCCAGTTGCATATTCTTTGAGCAATGCTGAGGGCCAAACGCTCTGCTGACTGCTAGTCATAAGCAAAGCACTCTAGAACAGTTCCACAGTATCAGGCAGTAAATTTCCTTTGAAGAAAATCAGCAGGATGTTGAAAAGGTAAGGAGGAGTGTGGGTCAGCTAGAGCTGTTATACCTAAAGTGGTGACCTTGGAGAAGAGACCAAACACGAGAAGGGGGATTGAGATACAGTGTCTGTAAAAATCAGCAGGATCTGGGGCAAGCATCATCAGGAAGACCCTGAAAATTGATAAGAGCAAAGGCAATCTGGCCTTATAGAGGGGGATGGTATCTACCACAGCATCCTGGAACCTCACAGAAGTCAATTTTGCTAGTCATATACTTCAGAGGATAACTTTTTTAAAATAGAGGTCTTTGTTTTGTCTCATGGTTTCAGAGATCTCAGCCCATCATAGAAGGGAGAGCACAAGGAGGAAGAGATACTCGCAGGACAGAATCCAGAAAAAGGAAAGAGAAGCAGGGGAGAGGGACTGAGGGAGGGAAGGGAAGAAGAGGAAAGAGTTAAGAGGAGAGTGAGGAAAAGTAGGAAGAAGAAAGAAAGAGGGGAAAGTGGGATAGTGAAAGGGAGAGGGAGGAAGGAGAGAGAAGGGCATAAGAAAGAGGAGGGTAGAGGAGGAGGGGGAAAAGAAAGAGAATACACTTATATTAGAAGGCGTCTTTCTTTTCCCCCTTTAGTGCCTCTAGTCCTCAGCCTATAGAATATAGCCATTCATATTTAGGACAAATATATCTTTTCAATTTATCCTTTCTGACAACACCTTCACAGGCACACCCAGAAGTTTGTCTTTCTAGCATTCTAAATATCGGCCCATTCAATCAAGACTAATCATCACATCACTGAGGAACCAAGGGACCATAAAGACCAGGGTTTTCGAGAAGGACCACTTATGACAAGGAGAGAGTGACTGTCGTACGCAATGCTGGACCTTGGACTTGGCAGAAAGAGGAGCATGACTCTAGTTAATGAAGAGAAGTCTTTGCAGAGTTTGACAGAAAAAAACCCTGAGTGTTTTGGGTTGAAGAAAAGCTGTGGCATTAGTAAGCAGAGTCAGAAAATGCATCAATTGGAGAGGAATTTAGTCAGGAAAGGGAGAAAATATATGGGTATGTGGGGCAGCAAATGAAGAAGAGGACAGGTTCCAGTGAAAGTGTTTTCTAATGGGTGCCCTGTGATAGCATTGGAAATGATGGTAGCATTGACTCTTAAAAGAAAGAGAAAACCATTGGAGGAGATGTAAGCACCATGGCAGAGAGAGTGTGCAAGATTATTTTGTTCACTCTATGAGGAGGAAAGGTAAAAATTGTGTACTCAACACTGCCAGCTGGTAGACTAGAAGTTGGCATGGTGAGTGATGGGTTTCTATTTTCTTTATTTTCTCAGGAAAAAAATAAGGCCCAATAAGTCAAAGGAGATGGGAATGGCCATCAGAGGTTGGAGGATGGTAGAGAATTGAGGGTGGAGATGAAATGGAGTGCCACACACTGCTGAGGTTCCATTTGTCAAAGACAATCTAGACTGAGCCTCTTGACACTGCTGCATGGTTGTCAATGGCCGTGTTTGACTGGTGGATAGGAAAGTTGAGTTTCTTTCTGGGGTCCGTGGGGCAGAAGAAGGAAGAAACACTGTTCTTAAGCATGCGTGCAAAGCAATGATGAAAAGAAGTCAATGCGGTATCTAGCCAAAACCAGGATGGAGAAGCACGTGACTAGAGGAAGGACAGGAAAGTGGACACGTCAGCAGGTTGGCAGACCCAATGGTGCCAAAATAGGGGCATGAAAAGAAATGAACAGCAAGCAACATGGTGGCAGTTACCACAGTGATAGTTACCACGGTGATGGTTGTCATGGTGATGGCTGCCTTCTTTAGGAAATCTTGGCATTTGGGTGGCAACACTGAAGCCTGTCTTTGTCTTTTCCAGGCCTCATGGCTGGGCTGAAGACAAAGCATGGAAAAGGAGCCATGAAGTCCTAAGCCATCAGTGGATAAAGTAGCAAACATTTGCAACATGAGTTTTGAAGGATTACTCAGAAAAATGAGAAACAGGAGCAAAAATAGGTTGAGCCAGAAACTGCTCTAAATGGCAATTAAAAATGGATCCACAGCAGGGAGTGTGAAGTTAAAAAATGAGTGGAAGTTAGAAGGTATGGAAGAAATAGATATTTTGGGCAAGGTCAGTAGAGTCTTCTCAGGTTTACAAAGCAAGTCTCCATGCTTCAGGCTTCAGGTACACAGTCAACAGTGGTTAGAAACATCACAATGATGGTGAGAAACGTTGTGGATATTCTAGTTTTCTTTCTGCTGCTACAATAACATACATACACTGGAAATTAAGGAAGAAAGGGTTTATTTTAGCTCACCATGGGGAAGTTACATCAGCAAGAGCTGGAAACATCTGGTCACATCATGGCACATATGTAATCAGGAACAGAGAAAGAGTACTACATGCACTCTGCTTAGACTCTCTTTCTCCACTTGTATCCTCTAGGACCCCAGCCTATGGGATGGTGCCACCTACAGTGGAAAGGTCTTCTCACTGAGTAATGCAATAAAGATAATTCCCAGAGGTGTCCCCTGAGGCCAATTTTCTAGAGGATTTGAGATAATGTAAAGTTGACAAGTAACATTAATTATTTCAGTGTAATACAAGATAATAAAGTCAGTATCTATCAATGTCCCTTGGACATGTAATGTATAGGATAATGATAATTTCTGATGGTGAAAATTAGAAACAGATCTATGCTTCGCTTCTTCACTAACTCAATATTTTCCAGACAGTGAAATGGCCTACATTATTAAACAAATGAAGGAAAGGATTTAATGGTTGGATTATACACCCTACTCAGCTGCAAAATAATGAATCAACACTTTAAGCTTGGAAAATGTTGAATTATGGTCTATCAAAGATTTTTTTCAAACATGAATGTACAAAAGAATGACCTGGCAAAATAGAGTGCACAGTCTTGCCCAATCATTGTGACTTCATGTGGGAGGAATACCACCAATGACTTCGACTAAACAGCTACCAGATACTGCTAAACACTGACTTTTGTTTGTGTTGGTTGATTGATTGACTGGTTGGTTGGTTTATAGACTTAGTAATATTGGAGACAAAATCCAGGGTTTTGCAAATACTAGACAGGGTTCTTTCACAGAACTGTAATTCTAACAGTGGATCATATTTTTAATAGCTGCTATGGAACTCTATCCTCTATACATGACATGGCTATTGTGTTTTTGAACTCTCAGTAGCTGTGATGGACCAGATAAGACCTGGACAAGATTGGACCTAATAATGTCCTTCTTCAAGAGGAGATGGGCTCGTGAGATCCTGCATATCCTTGAGGATATATAAACAATTAACACAACAATTAGGGTGGAGGGGAAGTTCATGAAGCCCCATTTCTTTCAAGAATTAGGGACTCACAAAACCCAATCCATCTTCAGAGTCTATAGGCAGTTAACAGTTGCTGGGGTAACCAATGATGTCCTACCATTCCCAAGGGATTTCTAAACAGTTAATAGTTGTTGGGAGAGACATTTTCTTCAGTGGTGTAGCTTCTGGTATGTTGTCCACATTCTAAATAACTCTTCATCCATGCTCCTGTAAGTTATCCTACTTCAACTCATTGACTTCCCATGACAGAAGTAATAGTTCCCTTGCTTTGTTGTTAATGTTCATATGTGGAAGAGCATATATTTGCCTAGGAAAATTTCTAGGAAAATTCTAGGAAAAATTCACACAACAGTAGCACCAGTAGAAGAGAAAATGGCTAGAGAAAAAAAATTAAGAATCAAAAATTGTGATGACTAATTTGAATCATCAACTTAATAAAGCCTAGAATCGGCTGGGAAAAGAATCTCAATGAGGGGTTGGTTACATTGGGTTGTACTGTGGGCATATCTGTTGGGGATTGTCTTAATTAAATTAATTGATGTGCAAAGGTTCCCCGCTATGGGTAGCATCATTCCCTAGGCAGTAGTTCTGAACTGTGTAAAAGTGGAGAAATCCAGATGATCATGATCAAGAGATCATGCATATATTCCCTTTTCTCTGCTTTTGACTGTGAATAGGATGTGACTAGCTGTTTTAGGTTACTGCCTAGATTCCCCACAATGATGGACTATAATGTGGAAGTTTAAGCTGAAATAAACACTTTCCTCCCATAAATTGTTTTTTGTCAGGACAATTTATCACAGCAACAGAAATGAAACTAGAACAGAAACAGAGTCAGTGGAAAGACACAAGAATAAAAGGGAGAGGCTAGAGATATTGGAGATATTGACTGTGACTCTCACCATTAATTTCTCATATTAATCTTCATAGAAATGAAGCTGTTCTTTTCCAATTTAAGGTATGCTTGGATTGGAAGGCATTGCCTGCTAATCTAGTGGGTTTCAAAGTCCTTTTTACCAGCAATACTTTTCAAGAGAACATAATGAAATTAGTGTGTTAGGAAGATTGTTTGGCAGCACTTCATTAGAAGGACTGTAAGGAGCGATCATGAAAGAGACTATGCATTACTTAGTTTTCCACACTGTGCCCCTAAACAACTTAGAGAAGAAAGGTTTACTTGGGCTAACATTCCAGAGGGAATAAAGTCTATCATGGCAACAAGGGTACGGAAGTAGGGGCAGGCGGCCAACCTGGCAGTCCGGAAGCAGAGTCATCCACATACAGGAAATAGAGAGAATGAACAGGAAGTGGGGTCAAACTGTAAACCTTCAAATCCTGCCACCTTTGATAGACCTCACCCAGCAAGGCTCTACCTCCTAAATGTTCTTTAACCTTCCCAAACAGCAACACCACCTGGGGATCAAGTGTTCAAATGCATGAGCTGGTAGAGGAAATTTCTCATTCAAACCAGCACGGACTATAATGAAGGCTATTAGTTAGGGGGAAGTGGGAAGTTTACAAAAAAGACATGGAGCAGAGAAAGGGAAGGGGGAAAGGGAAATAAGGGTGAATCTGGAAAATGATGAAGAAGAAGAGGGTTGGTTGAAAGACAGCTGTGAAGACAAAAGTAAGGGAAGAGAATCCAGTAATTCAGAGACCTTTGCCCTTCTGGGTATCTTCTCTTTGGGGCAGAATTAAAGAAAAGGGTCACTAGAAATCAGACTTCTATTTAGGCATGAAATGAAATTAAATGAATTCATACTTTGAACGGAGGAACCGTGAGCAGAAACAAAGAAGAGATACTGGTTTGAAAAAAAAAAAAACCCACATTTTTTCAAACAAAAACATAATTACTTTAAAGGTGAGTCCGACAAATAACAATTTTTTAAAAATCTGTTAGTTTTTTTTTTTTTTACAGAATTCTCATATCATTCATTGTCATGGTGTCTTAGACATAAAGTTGTGAAAGACAGCAATGAATTGGGTGGTCTGGAATATTCTAGAAATGCTCAAAGGTGATCTCCTTTATTTGTATTCTCTTAGGTTTCAAAACATTCTGTTTTGGGTTTGGTTTATAGTTAGTTTTGTTTTGGTGTGTGTGTGTGTATTGTGTTTATTCATGTGTGCATGAACATGTAGGATCCCAATACTGATGTCATATCTATTGCTCTTCACCTTATTTTTTGAGGCAAGGTCTCTTACTGAATTCAGGAATCACAAATTAGCTAGACTAAATGGCCAATGAGCTCCAGAGATCCTCCTGCTTCCATTTCTTCAGTGTTGGAGTAATAGGTACATCGCCATCATATTCAGCTTGTATTTATTTATTTATTTTTTGATGAGTTTTGGGAATCCAAACTTAGGTCCTCATGCTTCTATAGCAAGCACTTGCCCACTTAGCCATCTCCCCACTCTCAGGCTTTGTGTTTCATTGAGGATTAGGCATGATTTGGATAATTCAATTATTTCACTAGCAGAAGGACCTAGTTCAATCTTCAGCATTCCCATAAAAAATGTGGATGTGGCTGTAAGTGCCTATAATTCCCCATATTGGAAAAGCGGAGACAAATGTTTTCTCAGAGTTCACTAGCCAAGCGTTCGGGTCTTAATTGGTAAGTTTCAGATTCAGTGAGAAACCTTGCGTCCCAAAGTAAACACCCTGTGGAGTCTGAGCTTGGAGAGAAGGCTCATTAGTTGAGAGCCCTCGCTGCTCTTGCAGTTGGCAGGGCTTCTGTTCCCAGCACTCATATCAGGCAGCTCACAACTACCTGTAACTATTGGGGAATCTGATGGCTTTTTCTGGCCTCTGCTGCAGGCACCTGCACACATATATAAAAATGTGACTTCTAAGAAGGAAAGGTTAGTAAATGATCAAGGAAGACACCTGGTGTAGACCTCTGGCCTCCACGTAAACATGCAAACAAATACACATATACCTGCATGCACACATGCACAACACACACACACACCACACACACACATGCACGTGCTTAAAACAAAGAGTTTTGAGGAGGCTTCTATTCCCAAGTATCACTGTACAAAACCTTGACGAATGTTTGTGGATTTTTTTAACCCAGGCACTAGGGAGACTAATCTACAGAGATCACTGACATCTCTTAGGTTGTAGTGAGCAGCTGGCCAGCTCCTTTCCTGACAGTGAGTGGCGTCACATTCGGTCAATGGCCAGGTATCTTCCCTCCCCCCAACTCTAAAGAATTTTTTCCCCCAGTAGGACCATAATTTCCTCATTTCAGCTCTGCCAGACCTCCGTTTTATGGGATCTTGGGGGCTCACAACAGCTATCTACCATCCAAAGCAGCCTGCACTTTTGTCTTCAGTGGAGGATCCCCAAACCCCCTCTCAAAGAAGCATTATTACAACCATTTTATAAAACCGAGACAGAAAGAGCTCCCCGATGCCTCCTTGAAGTGGCCTGGGGTGGTATTCTTGTCACCAGGCCACACAGAAGAGTCTCTTGCCTGCTTCCCTACTGATTGCCAACTCATGAAAAGAGTCAGGGTATTAGAAGGACAAAGACCCCGGTGCCTGGGAATTGTAGCCAGAGCAGGGGCTGAGATGCTTCCTGTAGAAGGGGGACTTGCCTTTGAG
Organism: Microtus ochrogaster; assembly: GCF_000317375.1. Classification (NCBI taxonomy): domain Eukaryota; kingdom Metazoa; phylum Chordata; class Mammalia; order Rodentia; family Cricetidae; genus Microtus; species Microtus ochrogaster. The sequence continues at coordinate 24,248,408 of NC_022010.1, forward strand.
AGTGGGGAAACTGGTATATTATCCATGCTCCAGCGGACAGCACTACACCCATATACATATGGGCAGCATGAACTGGACTTAGTGAGCATGCTGGTTAGCGTTAAGTGTCAACTTGATCTAAGCTAGAATTACCCAGGAAGAGCATTTCAATTGAAGGATTATTTGGGTCAGGTTGGCCTGTGGGCAAGTCTGTGGGAAATTGTCTTGATTGCTGATTGAAGTAGGAAGAGTCAGCCCCTTAGTAGGCGGCACCATTCCCTAAGCGGGATATCCTGATGAGTATAAAGCAAGGCGAAAGGCAGGTCAGAGCATGACACAGGTAAGGATCCATGAGTTTGTTTTCCCTTTGCTCTTGACTGTGGCTGTGGTGTAACTAGCGGCTTGAGAACCTTCCTTGACTTTCCCACAGTAATGGGGACTATAGTCTGGAACTGTGAACCGAATAGGCCCCTTTCTCTTATAAGTTGCCGTTTGTCAGGATGTGTATCACAGCAAAAGTGAAACTAAATAAGTAAATTTTTAAAAAAAAATGCAGAGGGTGTAAAGCTGAGAGGGAACATGCTGTGGAGGGATTGGGGGAGCTGGAAAGGAAAATATGGGGTAGATACGATCATGTTTCATTGTATACATAAATAAAATTCTCAAAGAATAAATAGACTTGTGTGTGTGGTCTGGATCTGTGCCTGTGAGGCTGGGAGAGGATGCTAGTGTCTTGCTCTATTACTCTCTACTGAGATGGTGTCTCAAGAGCTATATTGTGATGTACGCAGAGAGAAGAGCAGGTGATGAGATACAGGTCCAGAAATGATGGTAGTTCCCGTAAGCTAGGATAACCAACGAAGCAAATTCTTTTGTATACCAGTAGAGGGTGTGCAGCCTTGCTAGATCACAGCATAGTGCTGCTCACTGTGGAACTTCCAGGGTCAAAACTGTTAAGTGTACGTTGGTTGTTCTAAATCCCTTTGTGGCAATTTGTTACAATGGTATTAAGACTGTCTCAGTATTAAGCATCAGCTTGGCCTAGACTAGAATGATCTCATACAAGGAGTCTCAGTTGAGTGACTTTAAATGTAGTTGGTCTGTCAGGGGTTGTCTTGACTATTAATTAAAGTAGAAGGGCCTGGCCCCCTATGGGCAGCACCATTCCCTAGGTGGGTGGACCCGGGCTGTTTAAAGAAGGTGGTTAAAACATATGCCAGTGAACCAGCAAGCAGTGTTCCTCCATGATTTCTGCCGCCAGGTTCCTGTTTGAGTTACTGCCTCAATTCCCCTCATTAATGTACTGGGACCTAAAAGTATAAATTAAAAGAAGCCATTTCTCCCCAAGTTTCTTTGGGTCAGAGTGGGGTTTTTCATTGGTTTTGTGGAATAATTTTGTGAAGTTTTGAGAATTTCATATATTCGATCATATTGACCCACTTTTCTCCCTAACTTTTTTAAGATTCATCATCATCATCCTATTCCTTTTTTTGCA
>NC_022010.1:24255545-24265524 GCF_000317375.1 Microtus ochrogaster
TTTGCCAGTGACCTTGCCAACAAAAGGCCTACCTCTTTGATTTAATTGTAGTGGGGCGATCTGATCTCGGTGTTGCGCGCGGTCCCTGCAGCCTGCTTCTGCTGCTGGGATGGTTCCCACCGCCAGCAGCCTGTGTCCTCTGCAGTCGCTCCGGTCCCAACCGGTCCCAACCGGTCCCAGCCGGTCCCCACTGGCCGTGATAGGCATCCTCCGGCCGCGTCCCGCCGCCCGGTCTTCCGGCCGCGTCCCGCCCATCATCCTATTCTTTCATTTTTTTTTTTGGAGAGGAGTGAGGTTTCAGGAGAGGGTTTTTCTGTGTAACAGCCCTGGCTGTCCTAGAATTTGTTTTAAAGACCAGGCTGGCCTTGAACTCACAGAGATCGGCCTGCTTCTGCCTCCCGAGTGCTGGGATTAAAGGCACCATGTCTGGCTCTTCTTCCAAACTTTTGCACTATTTTTTTTTAATAACCCAGGGGTCTAATTTGTGCTACCTATGTAGTCACCCTTCGTGGAGCATTCACTGGGATGAGGTCAGCCTCACTGGGGCCATACCCTCAAAGAAAACTGGCTTTCCCTCTGTTGGATGCCATGAACTGTCGGTAGCCTCTTGGCTAGGGATAAGAATGCATGAGTTCTTTATCCCTCTCTGCTGGAATGTTGACCGGCTTGATCTTGTTCAGTTCTTATATAGGCAGCCACAGCTGCTTTGGGGTTCATGAGTTCAACTGTCCTGTCATGACCTCAACCTCTGGCTCCTCCTCTGCAAGATGCTTCCTAGACTCTATGTGTTTTGTGTGTGTATGGGGGGGGGATGTGATAAAGATGTCCCATCTGTGCTGAGCACTCTCTTAGTCTCAACACATTGAGCAGTTGTGAGTTTCTCTATTTACTGCCATCCGGTGCACAGAAGAAACATCTTGATCTGATCCGCAAAAAAAGTGGCCAGAACAAGGTCACTTTTACACGGTGCAGTCAAACTGGAAGAGCACCGTGTCAAATGAAGAGAATTGAGTGTGAGTCTCAGTCCAGAGGGCACTGCCAGGTTCTCTCTCCCTGAACAAATACTTGGACAGATATATCTGTTAGGTACAGAAGAGATGGTTTATTAAGCTAGAAAAACTCTGCGAAGGCTGGAAATGAACCAGAGCTGGAAGCCATTGAGAGGCTCCGTGGAGCCCGTGCGGGGAACCTTGTGACTTTTCTATGTGATAATTACAAAGCACATGTGTTTGCTGCACATGTTCTGTTTATCTATTGTGTTACATGTAAAGGGGGTGTGGTGTTAGTGTTTGTGTTTCATACATTTATTTTTTTAATTCCAGAATTTTTAAGTGAATTCATTCATTGAGAATTTTATACATGTATTCAATATATTTTGATATATCTACTCTCTGCTTGCCCCGACTCTTCGCATACCTCCTTCACTATGCCCCCTCCCAACTTTATGTTCTCTGCTTTAAAACAAACAAGCAAATAAATGAAACCCACTGAATCTGATAATTAGTGCTTCCCATGTGCACACAGGTATGGGATCATCCACTGATGCGTGGGCAACCTACCAAGGGCTGCATGCCAAGAGAGAGCTGGCTCTCCCTCCTCAGCAAGGGGTGGGACCTATGGTTCTCTCCAGCCTTCGTGCTGGAATGTTGACTGGCCTGGTCTTGTGCACCCAATTACAGCTGCTGTAAGTTCATGGGTGCAAGGCCTTGCCTAGTCTAGAAGATGTCGCTTTGCCTTGCTCGTCCCTAATCTCTGGCTTTTATGACCTCCTGTCACCTTTGAGGATGGTCCCAGAGCCTTGTGGGGAGGAGTGTTGTATAGATGCCCCATTAGGTATGAGTTCTCCACCATCACTTACTCTCTGTCTACTGACCTGTTGTGAGTTTCTGCTGCTGCATAGATTGACCTTGATGTCTCTCCCGTCTCTCCCTCCATGCTGTCCCCCTTCCTGGGGATGCTAGGCAACCATGAGGACAGGGAGCTGGATTTACCTGCCATGTCAGACAAACTGGTTTCCCATTAGAGAGGCTCTAAGTCCGTGCCTGGCTTTGCCAGCCTATGCCATGCTAGGCATGTTTTAGCATGAGTCTCAAATCTTTGAAACATTCGGGGTTGTCATGAGAAACATAGGAGCTAATGAAAAATATCTCACACATAATGAGTGATTATTGGTCCATAAACTGACCACCTAATTGTCCCTGCATTTTGAAGATATTAGAAAAGAGAAATGAGTAAAGAAAGAATGGATTTATTTACAGTTTGGCCAAACTGAGGTTGGGGAAAGAAGACTAATTGCCCCCCACTGAGCCAGTGGTCCTCTAGTAATTCACAGAAAATTGAGATAAGGGTAATAAAGAAAAAAAATTATTTGTGAAACAGAGTAAGCAATCTTTTCCTGGAGGAGGCAGTCCGGGACCCCAGGTTTCCTCTGTGCTCTCTATAGCAAAGACTTTCAAGTACCCCAACTCGACGTTTATTTCTTTCGGAAAGAGACATGGTCAGAGGATAACCTTCAGAAGTCAGTTCTCTGCCTTTACCAGGGATGTGCAGGAAAATTAAAAAAAAAAAAAAAAGAGGGTAGAATTCATGTTAAGAGAAGGTGGTTGCTCCGAAGAGCCACCTCTCTTTGGGATGTCACCAAGGAGGCCATTTCTTTTTCTCCTGACTGATCTGAAGCATCAAGATGAACACATGAAAGGAGACAGTGTTAGCATTCACGCCTTATGCTGACCTGCCCCCTGTCATCTGGCCGGGTGCACTTGTCAGTACAGCAAATACCTAGCCAGCTCCAGGGTCTCACAGTCATGCATGCGGTGTCAGTATTCAGGCAAATACTTAGCCAAGGGTAATCTAAGCGCATGAGCTGCAGGGCTGCTTAAGTATGTATGTGTGTGCCAATGCCCCTTTAATTCAATTCAAGCAACCCCCCCCCAATCATTTCTCTCTCTCTTCACCACTTCCTTTTTCCAAGGCATCCTCCCCCACGAACCCCTCCTTTCACCCTCTATCAATAAACTTCCACGTGGTTCCGTTGTGCACTGTGGTTCATTCTCACCACCACTGGAGGACAACAGCCAGTTTGGAGAGGAAGTCTGAAGCCCTTCCTTATTGGGCTTCATCTAGGGAACAGAATGTGGGATTGGTGAGGGGTCGAGAAGTGCCATAGGGTTAGGAAGGAGCCTCTGAAATACCAATGGTGGAAGAGGAGACTCTAACTCTCCATACAGCATAGAGCCAGAGACATTTCGGACTCTTTCCTCCGCTCGTTAGCCCACTTCCATCATTAGGACTGCATTCCGTTTCTTAACAATCACTCTTTATTCTCATCTTGTGCCTCTGGCGCAACCTTCTGCCCTGGCACAGGGATCAAATGCCCTTTGAACTGTGATTCCAGGTTCTTTGCTAATACTAACCAAGGAGCATGCTTTCCCAGACACCCAGCTCCCTCTGCATGGTGTCTTTAACTTCCGTGCCTAACTCAAAAGACATGACATTGTCTCCATCTCTCCTCCTGGTGGCTGCCAGGATTTTCCCTTGCTTGCGGGGGGTCTTTTTCTCTCAAACTCTAATAGAATTGTAAGTAAGCTTCCTTCTGAGAGTGTTTTTAAAGTCTTTGATTAACAAGACTAAGAACTGGGAAAAAAAAGAACCCCAGTTTCCCCAGAAACATCATATAATACCCTAGGTGAGTCCAAAGGATTAGCATAAATCAAGATAAAGGAACTTCTCAAACCATAAGAAAGCCAGAGCTTAGATTTTCAAAACTGAGGCAGTGTTCTGGATTTGATCATATCCCACAAGAATACATAATCTGGTCCTCATCCTCAATACTCATTATTATGACCTTTATTGGAAGTAGGGTCCCTTTGTAAAACAATAAAATGATGTTTATTGTAAAACAATAAAATTTTACATAATTTTACAAAGGCATTTTCCTTCAAATGCAAACATCTCGCCTCTGCTTTCATGGGTGCTAGAGCCAGCTTCTTTCGTCATCAGTGCCTGGTCAGGACTTCTGAGACATCCTCCAGCCTTAGGAACTGAACAGCTCCAGGGCTTTCTGCTTCTCTGGTGTGAGACACCTAGTTTTGGACTACCCAGATCATATATATAAGTTAGCATAATAAATCCCCGCTTTGACACATATATTCGTTTTATTGATGTTATCTATGCCCCTAGAGTAGTGGGTTCTTCCTGTGGGTCGTGACCCCTTTGGTGGCTGCATATCAGGTGTTTGCATTGTGATCTATAACAGCAGCAAAATTACAGTTATGAAATAGCAATGAAAATAATTTTATGGTTGGGGTCATCACAACACGAGAAATTGTATTAAAGGGTTAAAGCATTAGGAAGGTTGAGAACCACTGCCCTAGAGGACCCTGGCTAATATAGTACCATACCTATTTCCTCTGTCCTTCTTGACTTAATAAATGATGGTACCCATTATTAGGATCTAACCTTTCGAAACAGGGTTTCTCAGTAGCTGTGGAACCAGTCCTGGAGCTTGCTCTGTAGACCAGGCTGGCCTCGAACTCATACATACATCTGCCTCTGCCTCCCAGGATTAAAGGTGTGTGCCACCACTGCCCAGCATATATTAGATTCTTTTTTTTTTTTTTTTTGGTTTTTTGAGACAGGGTTTCTCTGTGGCTTTGGAGCCTGTCCTGGCACTAGCTCTGTAGACCAGGCTGGTCTCGAACTCACAGAGATCCACCTGCCTCTGCCTCCCGAGTGCTGGGATTAAAGGCGTGCGCCACCATCGCCCTGCTCATATATTAGATTCTTACAATGAAATATCACCCGGTATCACCTAAACTTGTACAGTTTATCATGTGTTAATCGAAAATTAGACATACACACTGCACCGTGTATTGAAAGAAAAAGTATGAAACCGTCTGGTCTGGCTTAGTAAATGGAGCCAGAGAGCAACTGTGTTCACACAGGGACACCAGCCTCTGTGCGCCCTTCATGGAAATCACCAAGTTGCACTCACATGCCTGGTGCCTGACCTTGGCGCCGCTCAGGAGAACTTGAGATCAAAGGAAGGAAAGTGCTCTCTTCTGGTACTTCAATCAGGGAGAGAAGCAATTAAAATATGAATTAATCTAAGTGAGATGAAAATGCAGACGCTGAACAAGAGCATCCCTCTCACCTTGAACCTGCACGGAGCGCAGCGAGGCTCCTGTGATTAAAGACATTTTCATGCCATTAAGAACCTTCTCTTCTAATGTTAAAAAACAAGGTGTCACTCAAACACTCCGAGCCGCCTCGGTGAGGACTTCTCCCTCTCTGTCGAGTTAAAGACCTTGATCTTTTCGGTGTTCTGAGGTGGAGGGGGGGAGTTTTAGGAGGGGACACTGTGGGGACTCGGAGGAGGGCGGGAGTGTGGAGTCTTGAGCCAAAAGGAAGGGGCAACTGCATGTGGCACCTTTCAGATCAAGCTTTTCAGCTTCCTTAACTTGACTGTGCAGCCAGAATTATGGCTGCCAGGTAGTACTAGGAAGCTACAACCGAGGCATGTGACATGCGGGGTACACGCTCAGGGTTCCACCTCTCTTTTGTTTCAGTGCTTTCTTTGAAAAGAGAGACAATTGGAGTATTTATGGCCATAAGTTTGCTCCTTGCTCCCTTTGATCTCCAAGGCATGCTGTTAGCTCACTACAAAGTGGAATGAGACTGCAGCCTCGGAGGAAAATAGTCAATGAGGGAGAGTCTATAACCCTTCCAGGCATGTGCAAACTGTCAACCACGGGCTGCCTGAAAGGATAGTTGTGAAATTGGAGAAACATTATAGACACCAGTGTCTGGTCACAACATGGAAAGGTTGGACACTCCTGGGGTAGCGGGAGGAGGAGCTTGGAGTGTATGGTCAAGATACATTGTTTACTTATATGAAACTGTCAGAGAGTAAATAAAAGAGATTCTATTTTAAATAGAAAAGTTGGACCCCCTAAATGAATCTGACATATCTGACCTTGGCTTTTTCTGTTTCAGGTCATCCATTTTTTTATCGGGGTGTTGTCAACATTGTTTGCTCATCTCAAGATTTAGAGCTTGGGGATTCATTGGGTTGCTGCTATTGTTCTGGTTTAAATCCATTGCTGCAATGATTCTGACCCAAAGCAGCTGGGAGGGGAAAGGGTTTATTTGGCTTACATCTCCAGTTCCAGTTCATCACTAGGAGAAGTCAGGATAGGAACTCAAGGGAGGAACCTGGAGGAGACACCCTGGAAGAACTGCTCACTCATAAGCTCTGGCTCTACTGGTGTTCTGATATAGCCCAGGATAAAGCCCATGCCTAGGGAAGAGTGCCACCCACAGTGGACTGGGCCCACCTCCATCAGTTATCAAACAAGGGAATGCCCCACAGACACATCTACAAACCTGCCAATCTGATCTAGGCAAGGCCTTCCTTGGGTCACTCCTTGCGGGTGATTTTGGTTGTGTCAATTTAAAAAAAAAATGCAACTAGCACAGTGATTGTTGATGTTTTAGTTTGTATAGTGCTGGCCTTGCACATGCTAAGCAAGTTGACTAGATAGTTATGTCAACTTGACTCCAGTTAGGGTCAGATGAGAAGGAAGAATCTTAATAGAGAAGATGTCTTTGGTGCATTTTCTTGGTTAGTGACTGATGTGGGAGGGCACAGCTCACTGTGGGAGGTGCCATCCCTGGGTTAGTGGTCCTGGGAGTGTAAGAAAACAGACTGCACAAACCATGGGGGAGCAAACCATTCCTCCATAGCCTCTGCTTCAGTTCCTGCCTCCAGGTTCCTGCCTCAAGTTCCTGCCCTGAGTTCCTGTCATGATGACTGTGAACACACGAGCAAAATAACCCCCTTTTCCCTCCATGTTGTTTTCGGTCATGCTGTTTATCCCAGCAATAGAAGCTCTAACCGAGGTAGCAAATACTCTACAACTGAGCCATCTTCCCAGCCTATATCTTGGAATTTGAGAAAAACCCTTTGAAATCTCCATGACTTACCAAACCTGGGACCCTGGGAACCCCCAGGTAATCCCAGTCTGCTCTGGGAGAAGGCAGTGGTCCTGAGGCTGACCACTCACCTAGCTTCTGCTCTGGCCTCAGCATCTCCAGAATTTCCTGTTTAAATCACAATCCCTTGGAGCCTGAGGGCACCTGGGGTTTATCAAATCATGTTTCCTTGCTGCAGGACCTCTTAAGAAGGGACCAGAAGCATAACATTCACACAGCCTTAAGCTGTAAAAGGAGGAGTACTCCTGTCTACAAGATATGCCACACAGGCAGTATAAAAGACTCTAGAATTGGCAAATGTCACCCTAGTGTACTACAGTATTCTGTCCTAAGGTAGCAGAAGAACGAGGTGCCTGTCTCTTTTCCTATGTGACTCCTCTTCCTTCTCAAATGTGGGCAATGTGCTATCAATGAGGCATTTTGGAGGCTGTGATGTCACCCTGACTGATCTTCTTCTCCCATGACTGCTGGCTCTTAGCTACATTCAGAGAAAGCCTGAAGAGTCTACTTATTTCTCTAAGTTAAACCCCATAAAATCCCAAAGACCTCTGAGCAGCCAGCCCACTTCCTGTCTCCCTTTGAACACTCACCCTATGGGTTGCTTGATCTTGATTGACAACTTGATTGGATTAAAAGATACCTTGGAGTCTTGTCTGTTTGTGTCTATGAGGAAGCTTGGAGGAGTTATTAGACCATGACGGCTGTAAACTAATGAAACTTTTCTTTCACCAGTGGATTTTAAAAAATGTAAATAAGGAAATGGATAAGGCAGCCCAAATCATAGCTGCGTTTTTTATTTCCTGCCTAATGTCTCTCTTTTTTTTTTTTTCAAATGCTGGAGTATTTTCCCTCCACACTGCTCTGACTGTCAGATGGCAAACTTCATGGGACTAATTCTTTGAGATTTAATTTTAATTGTGTGTATGCATATGTGTGTGTGCGTGTGCGCATGTGTGTGCACAGGCGTGTGTAAATGCAGTTGTCCACAGAGACCAGAAGAAGGCATCAGATCCGGATGTGCAGTCACAGGCAGATGTGGGTTTGGGGAATGGAACTCAGGTCCTCTGCAAGAGCAGCGTATGTTCTTACGTGTTGAACCATCTTCTCAGTGCAGAACTTCTTTGTCTTAGAATTTCCAACAATGTCTTAGTTGAGTCACATTGGAACAGTTTAAAAATCATGCTTGCCACAGAAGCAGTCACTAGTAGAGAGTAAAAACTGTGCTGATTGGGCCAGCCTGGGCTCATGGCCATCCTGGAGGCAGAGGGACTAACCTCAAGTATCCAACCTCAGCGTGATGGAGTGATGATATTGCCCAGGACTGAAACAATGTCTAGTGGTTCATTTTTCAAAGGTGCCTTGAGCCCACTTGAGTCAAGGCTACAAATTAACAGAAAAAACCTAGTCCCCTGCAAATGCCCTTTAGTGTAGCTAGTTCCTGGCTTCCGCACTTGAACTCTGCTAAACTGTAACCACCCCCATGAGAAGTTTAAAGTAAAAAATTACTTACAAACAAGTTTGTCTGTGAGGTCATGCATATATATGATAAGCGTTGTAATAAGCAAGATGCAAAATATAGAGAAGAACCCACACCCTGGTTTTTTTTTTTTTTGTGGAGGAATAGCCAAATATAAGTGACAGAGGGGAAGATAATGCATGTGATGTCTTATCACATGATCTTCAGCCCTCAAAAAAAAAAAAGAGGAGGGATCTTACATGCAGGGCTTGTAACCATTCTCTGCTCTAAACTCAGTGTGCTACTATTCTAAGCTGCACCCCAACTTTACAGCATCCTAAGATAAATTGCATTAATTCTGCTTCTCTAAGTCTCTGGGGGCTCTTATTGTGAAATGAGAGCACTCTTATTATGAAGTGAAGAACACTTTCTCACATAAAGAAAAGCAAAACAGAAAATAATCTGGGCAGAAATACTATTCCATCCAAATGTAGTCGTGCCCCATACCCATGCTTTTACTTGCTCCATTTGCAGTAACCAGTATTAAACAGAAATTTCCAGAAATAAACAAGTTATGCATTTTAAAGAACCCAAAAACTTCCTGCATGCTAGGCAAGCAGTCCATATCCCAGCCCCCTTTTTGTAATGTAATGTTCCTTCGGAATGTTATACATGGATACAATGTATTTTGATCATATCTACTTCCCACATTCTCCCTTCAGTTCACTCAGGATTTCCCCCTTTCTGTATCTCCCTCCCAGATGCCGGAACTGTGGAAGGCGAGTCTTGTTTAGACGACACTAGAAGGTGTGTCATCAGAGGTGATGTCCTGCCATGTCCTGCCCTATCTCTACTCTGGTCTTCCTCCAGTCAACCATGCTATGAGCTACTCTGGTCCACCATGTTTTTCCCACCAGGATAGACTGAAAGCATGATCTAAATAACTCTTCCCGGAACTGGAACACTGGTGCTCATGAGCCAGGTAATACGCAGGGAAAGGACTTGGATCTTTACGTTGTGCCCTATGCAGAGAGCCAGCAGTCTGAGAAGAAGCAGATGAATGGGACAGATTTGGTTTTCCATCTCATTCCCAGCCAGCACATTACATATAGAGAGGGAACAAAGAAAGCCCGCTATTCCAAAGCTGCATCTTGCCCATGCCACCAGGTGGGCAGATTTGTCTCTGAGATTCTTCATACCAATGTTTCCTTGTCATCACCTGCACTCCATTATTTTATTTTGATTGGCAGTTCAAGGGTATAGTTCACTGCGGTGGGAAGGCATGGGAGCAGGGGTGTGGGGGTGCTTGTTCACATTTCATCCACAACCAGGAAGATGGGAGACATGAATACGATGCCCACCTCTCTGTAGTAATATGAGTGGCGAGGCTGTGTCCCCATTACCCCGGCTGCACCCCGGCCGCCTCCGGCTAGCTTTACCCGAAATAATTACACAGACACTGTATTCATTTAATCACTGCTTGGCCATTTCTATCTAGCCTTTTCTAGGCTAACTCTCGCACCTGGACTA
>NC_022010.1:24265699-24279817 GCF_000317375.1 Microtus ochrogaster
TCTGACCTCACTTCCTCTTCCGCCCAGCATTCTGCTCCTCCCACTTACGTTCTAACCTATCAGGTCAAGCAGCTTCTTTATTAAATCAACCAATGACCTTCCTCCATCACCTCACTGTCGCCTTCTTCTTCAGGCTGGCATCCCAGACCGTGGATAGTGCTGTCCATTGGAGATAAATCTTCCTTCCTTGGTCAAACATTTTGTGAAATTACTGACTAGACATACACAGGGATGTATCTTCATGATTCTAAGTCCTGTCAAGTTGGCAATGAAGATGAATCGTAACAGTGCCTAAGCAGAATGTCCCTATCATTGGCCCCTGGAGAGGGTCCCATGAGCAGTACACAACCCCAAACTGTCCACATCCATCTATGACTTCTTACACATATATTATCTTCTAAACTCACCACACTGGGAAATGTTATCAACACTGCCTTTGTGGGGTTCTACAGCCCACCCTTGGTCTTCTTCTCCCATCTCCCCCTTGATCTCACCATCAATATTACAGAACCAACAGTGCACTTTTTTGTTTTGTTTTGTTTTTTCAAGACAGGGTTTCTCTGTAGCTTTGGAGCCTGTCCTGGAGCTAGCTCTTGTAGACCAGTATGGCCTCGAACTCACAGAGATTCGTCTGCCTCTGCCTCCCTAAGTGCTGGGATTAAAGGCGAGTGCCACCATCGCCCAGCAACAGTGCAGTTTTCACTGACGCGTAAGACCAGAGAAATAGAGGCTGGAGAGATGGCTCAGAGGTTAAGAGCACTGACTGCTCTTTCAGAGGCCCTGAGTTCAATTCCTAGTAGCCCCACGGTGGCTCAGACCAGAGAAATATTTCTCATCCATTTGTTTTATTGTTATGTTTCTCTCAACACCGACCAATCCCACCTTGCCCCAGCTTTCAGAACTCATTGCCTAAAAACACACACCCCTTGCTTTAGTGTCTCAAGCTCTATAGAGTAGATTTTCTTTGACAGTAAGAACTGAGATTTTTTTTTTCCAGCCAATTTTGTGTCTTCTTCCATGACCCTGAATGGTGTGGAATCTGAGTCTTGAAGGTAGAAAGCACCTGTCTTCCTTTGACTAATTCTGTTAGTAGCCTGCAGATGTCATGGGTCAATTGACCATAAGGACCTATTGCTCAAGGTGTATGGGAATTCCTACCATTGTGAGGGAAGAAGGATTTTGCTGTGGTTCACAGTTTGGGGGACTACAGCACATCTGGGTTGGGAAGGCATGGCAGCAGGACAGTGAGGTAGCCGGTCACATTGTATCCATAGTCAGGAAGCAGAGAGCACACCTTCTCCTTTGTGTTCAGGTGGGGGCTCCAGACCATGGGATGGAACTGTCTTCCTTCAGGATGAGTATACTCTCCTTAGTCAAACATGTTCTATCATTAGACAACATGCCACATTTAACATTCATCTAATTCCTACAGTGTGATACTGCAGCCACTGTATCTCCCAATGGCATATGTGGACATGAGTTTGACTACACACACACACACACACACACACACACACACACACACACACACACACACACAGAGAGAGAGAGAGAGAGAGAGAGAGAGAGAGAGAGAGTCTGAAAATGAGAACTCTTCAGTCCTCTGTGAGATGGGTTGGTCCATAATTGATTTTCCATAGACAAATGTTTTACATTTTAGTATACTCTTTGTAACATCTTAGCAAAATTTACACTGAGCCCTTCTGAGTCAGATTTATAGTCCATAGGATTCCATTTAATGGAGACAAGCAATGCAATTTCAGGGCAATTTAAATGGTATTCCATTTAGATACAGAACCAATGCTTGTTAAGGCTCCTGGAGGTAACAAGAAATCTTCCTCTTCTCATTTTCTTAGAAGCCACGGTAGCTCATTCCAGTAGAGCTAAAGAGCCCAGTGCAGCAGAGCAAGTGGCTCAGCATGGTAGATTTTATGACCCATGTTCACTGAAAGAACAGGGACCAAAAGGAAGGGGGAGAAAAGAAAGCAGGGCCATATATATAGTACACCCAGGGTCTTTGCAGAATGAACGTGCCTGCTCTGAGTATATAAATCACTATACTATATTTCACGGTCCCGATTGCAGCTCCTTAGATAGCACAGACTTAGAACTTGATCATTAGCCCATGGCCTTTGAACAGCGTACAACTTGAACAATTATATAGTGCAGCCTTGAGACACCAAACACTCACTCACACACACACACACACACATACACGCATGCATGCACACAGAGAGACAGAGAGAGAGATCCTCTCGGGGATGTGTGTGTTAGAGGAAATGATATATGTTTGTGCGCATATGTATGTGCGCATGCTCATGTGTGTGAATTGTGAATTTGGGTGTATGAATGCAGAGGTCAGAGAAGAACACTAGTGTAGGTATAGGTTCTTGCCTTCCTGTTTCTTGGAGACAGAGCGTCTCTTGTCATTTGCCCATGCATACACTAGGTTAGTGGACCCAAGAACTCCTGCAGATTCTCCTGTCTCTTTCTGCCCTATCCACGAAGGAGAGTTAGGTCCCCAGTGCCCATGTGGGGAAAAAAGCTGTAACCGTGCACCCTTCCAAACTCCATGCTGGGAAGGCACATGCACCATGCACTATGCACCATGCACCATGCACCATGCACCATGCACCATGCACCATGCTGTGTCCTCAGCCATCCTACATCCTCTGTCCATCTCGCACCATCTGTCCTACTGCATTGTTTCTGTTGTCTTGACACACAGTTCCATTATGCAGTCCATTCTCCAATTTGAAATCCTCCTGCATCATCTTCCAAAAGGCTGGGATGGCAAGTATATGTCACCACTCCCAACTCACTTGCAACTTCTAAACAATATGCCATGGTTTCAACATACATACCACTGAAGACTTTCCTGTGAGACCGTTGATATCTGTGGGTGGACAGTAAAACCTATATATGATATATACAATAATTCAATATCAAATTATATATTTCGCTGGAGTTGGTGACAGACACCTATAATCTTAGAATTCAGGCTGCCAAGGCAGGAGAGCAGAAAGTCCTAGATCATCTTGAGGGAAACAGGAGCCATCATCTGTTCATGTACAGGAAGGAAGGGCGGACTTCCAACAGAACATCTCCTAGATCAGCAATTCTCAACCTGTGGGGTGCAACTCCTTTGGCAAACCTCTATCCTCAAAAATAGTTGCATAATGATTCGTAAAGATAGCAGAATTACAGTTATGAAATAGCAACAAAAATCATTTTATAGTTGGGGGTCACCACAACATAAAGAACTGATATTAAAGATCAGAGCATTAGAGAGTTTGGGAACCACTACCCTAGATAGAGATGATTTTCTCATTCTGGAAGCACCAGTTCCCTGGGACCCGTGGAACTGAGCTGTATTCCTCCGAAGGACTGGGCTCTTTTGTATTTGTCTCACTAGGGTATCTGTGGCTTTTCCTCGTAGCGGAGCTTGGTAAATGAGAGGCCACCTGAGAAGCAATTAAACTAAACCAGAAAATCTTTCCTGCTCATTTCATCTTGTCTTAAATAGTTTACACATCCATTGAACTGGGGAGAGCTCATGGTGGTTTATGGTGATTGCTCTGGTAAGGGGTCAGTGCCTAATGTGCAGAGTACTTATCTGTGACCCCAATGAGATGGTGGTGGATGAGCAGAAGAAGACCTGTGGGAATACTTCACAAAGCGGCTCACAGAGTGGAGCTAACAGGGACTAAGAGAGCCAGGAAAAGCAGAGCCTTGTGGAATCAGATAGACTGCAGTTCCCAGGGTCCTGGAGGCTAAAAGAAGGCCAACCTGTCTCACTGAACACAATGATCTCTGGCTCCTCCTGTTCCCGAAGAGGTCATCATTTCATTCAATCAAACGCCACCACGTCTACACATCTTTGAAACGTAGTCACCTGTTGGTGGACGTGTAAGCCACTTCTACTTCCTAGGTATTGTGAGTGTCGCAGTGATGAACACAGGTGTGCTAATACCTGTGTTAGGTATGTTGACTTAGAATCATCTGGGTGTACACCCGAGAGTGGAACTCTTGAAGCATATAGTAGCTTCTCGCGGAACTTCCGTGCCGATTTCTGAAAGTAGAAAATGGATATTGCAGGTATAGAAAGAGCTCTTTGGGAAGGTCGAGAAAATGGTTTGGGGAGGAATAGATGGGAGGGAGTAGGAGAAGGAAATATGGTGGGGGGCCAAATAAGAATAAGGTGTGTCCTTGCTTCATTTCCATCGCCATGGTTGCGCCGTATCCACTGTCAGGAAGCAGAGAGAGATGGATGTTGGTGCTTGGCTGGCTCTTCCATTTGTTTTATTCAGCCCGTATCCCCAGATCATGGTCTAGTGCCACCCACATTCAAAATGTCTCCTGCTATCTCAGCTAATCCCATCTCAGTTAAAGTCCCTCACAGACGTGTTTGGAGATGTGTCTCCTAGGTGATTCCAAATCTAGTCATGTTGGCAGTGAGGCTGAGCCATCACACTGAGCACTGGTGGGAACTGAGCTTCAGGCTGAGGGAAATCTTCAGAAAGAGAAGGGAGGGAGGGAAGAAAGGAGGGAGGGAAGAAAAAAGGGAGGGTGGAAGGCATGAAGGAAGGCTATAAGTTGCTTTCAAATATACTGTGTAACTGAGCCAAACCAAAACCATCCCAAGCCAAAGACATTTCAAATGAGCCATCTGTGATCTCAGTGTAGAGATGACACCCTTTCTCCCCCGAAGCTGGAAAAAGCAGAACTCCGAGTAGAGGAGAGAAGCAGTTACCACCATCCTCTGGAACCAGGTCATTATACCCTTTCATTTTCCAAGTAGTGATGGGAATTCCATGAAGGGGAAATCCACATGCAATTAGAGATATTCAAATCTGTGAATGTGTTCTTAAAACAAACCATCCATGGCTGAGTTCTTGCTCATTCCTCCACATTACCCATGCTATTCCACCCAAGAGTGTGCATCACAGAATTCAATATTGATATTAAATTTAAGATCCATTAGCTGAATAAGGAGGAGAATGAGTGCATGTTTTATGGATGGTCCACTGTGGTTCTGCATTGTGGGGTGCTGGGCATTGACTGTAGAAACCCATGTGGATCCTCAATGAGGTGCACTTGGCTGGGGTGGAAGATGCCCTTCTCCTCCTGCTCTTCTTCCTCCTCCTTCTCCTTGCTATAGCATCATCCTTTTTCCTCCACTTCTCTCTTCTTTTTCTTCTCCTCTTCTTCTTTTCCCCTATTTCTCTTTTTTCCACTTCATCCCTCCTTTTTATTTTTCTGAAACCAGCTCTAGCTCTACAGGCCAGGCTGGTGTCAAACTGATTAATGTAGCATAGAATGACCTAGAACTCCAGGTGAATGACCACACCTAGCTTCGAGGTATATTCTTTACTATCAAGAACAGGAAAGCGCAGTACAGACAGTAGGCCCGGTTCCTCTCTTTTTCATACCTTAAAGTATATGTGCTTAGCAATTGCTATTTAATCTCCTAATTACCCTTTTTACAGAGACAAATGGAATTTCTTAGACTTGCAAAAAGGTGCTATGATTATATATTTAAAGTTTTTTTTTGTGTCAATGTCTGGGGCCTCTTCTATATTGGATTTCAAAAATAACATTTCCTTGCTTTGCTTTCATCAAATAGACTTGAGAATAATAATGGTTCTTGCCACAGAAAATTGATATGGTAAAATTAGATAACACATATTCAAAGCTTAGAGTAAAGTCTGGTACTCAGTCCTTACTGGAGATAGATAAGTGGTGGATAGAAAACTAAATAGATGGATGGATGGATGGATTGATAGATGATAGATAGATAGATAGATAGATAGATAGATAGATAGATAGATAGATAGATAGATAGGCAGCTAGTCAGGCAGACAGGTAGATAGATTAGACAGAGGGATGGATGATGGACAGACACACAGATCCTTGGGCAAATGAATGGGATAATAAATAATAGAATGATAGATAAGATGTTAGAGTCATAGATGAGTGGGTGAATGGATGACAAATTAAGCTAGATTAGTTAGATAATGACTGATAGATTGATGTATAGATATGCACTTGTGCTTTTTCAGTACTTGAAAACTACTGAGTAGTAGGTGGCAGCAATCGATGGTCACTGTAATGATTCCTCCATGCTCCAAATGAAATGGAGGTAAGTAGAAATGTTTTCTATTTAGAGACTTAGTCCTTCAGCACAGGCCTTTCCTGGGGCTGTGAGAATAAATTATTTGTTTAAAAAAGAAACTTCTTTTTTGGCATGGCAAAGTGTGCAGACTTCATGGCTTGAAGTTCCTGGGTCCAGATGTTGTTTCTATTAGATTTTCCTGATTTCTGTCTAATGCATGATGGAAGCTAAAGTCAAGACAGATTTCTTTTTTTTGATTTTTCGAGACAAGGTTTCTCTGTAGCTTTGGTGCCTATCCCAGAACTAGCTCTTGTAGACCAGGCTGGCCTTGAACTCCTAGAGATCCGCCTGCCTCTGTCTCCTGAGTGCTGGGATTAAAGGCGTGCGCCACCACCGCCCGGCAAAACAGATTTCTTGAAGAGAAATATTTTAAAGATAGGAAAGTTGATCAAAAATGTTTCAATAGTTAAGATCATTTCTTGTTCTTTCAGAGTATCCATGTTTGGTTCACAGCACCCATGTCAGGGGGCTGAAAAGTGTCTGTAACTCCAGGGAATTTGTTGTCCTGGCCTCCGTAGGCACTCCCACAATTACACGCACATTTACGCACATTTACACACACACACACACAAATCTTTAAGAATAAAATTTTGCAACATTTGAATAGATTGTTAGCAGAGAGTGGAACTCTGAAAGATGGGGCGTGGCTGTGGGAAATAGGGCAGAGTCCTAGCCTTGAAATGTATGCTCTCCCTGCCACTCTTTATTCTGCCTGGGCACGATGAGGTCATACTCTTCTCCCAGGATGCTCTGCTTTGCTGCAGGCAAACAAACAATACAGCCAGATGACTCTGGAAAGGGAGAGCCACAGTAAGATCTTCCTGCTTTGCATGGATTCTCCCAGGGGTCTAGCCACAGTGACAACAGTCTAACTAACACAGGAGTCAAGTGTTTACACATGGAAGAACACTGGGCTGGGTACATGAAGGACCCAGAGGTTGAGTTGGACCAGAACTTTGAGGCAAAGATGAGATCATCTGTTCAACCATCCCTTCTATGTTTTTTTTTGTTTTTTTAAAACTCTTTCTCTTCTATTTTTTTCTTGCAATTTGGTCATGTTCTTAATTTATGTATATATATATATGTATGTATATGTATGTATGTATATAGTGTGTAGAAGTATGTGTACGTTCATATTTGCGCGTGTAGAAGACGTACATATATGTAGACACACATGTGGAAGTCAGAGATTAATGTCAGGCACCATTCCTCAGATGCCAAGCATCTGATCTGTTTGTTCATTCTCATGTGTGTGGAAGTTTTGCCTGCTTTTAAGTGTGTGCATAATGTGTATGCAGCATCTGTGGCCGTCAGAAGACAATTCCAGATCTCCTGGAACTTGAGTTATTGACATCTGAAAGCCACCATATGGGTGCTAGGGATAAAGTCCACATTCCCTGGGAGAGCCCTTCATGGATGAACTATTTCTCCAGTCCTCGTATTCTGAGACAGGGTCTCTCACTGGGACGTAGGGCTGGCTGATTAAACTAGGCTGGATGGACAATGAGCCCCAAGGATCCACCATTTCCACCTCCCCACTGTGGGGATCACATGTTATCATGCAAGGCTTTTTACATGGCTTCCAGAGATCAAATTCAGATCCTTGTGCCTTCAGGGCAAGGACTTCAGTGACTGAATCTTGCCCCTAGCTTCCTTTGTTTATTTTTAACTTTTTAGTATTTCCAAACTGTTCCAAGGAAAATGAGGAAGTTGATATTCATAAAAACAGGCTTGTGTGGATAAAAGTGCATGCGGCTACCCAAGGTGGAACCTGGGGCCACACTAGGGATAATTCAAAAGGTCCTGTCAAGCCAGACAGAAGACACACGTCATGGTGGACAGTTCTAGCTAGTGAGCTGGTATTCACTTCCTTAAGATCCTCGATAGTGCTAAAGCCATGAAGTGCATCACTCATTAAAAAAGGGTGAGAAAAGAGAGTAGTTGCTCTTGTGTTGCTAAAAAGAAATACAAATATAACTGTCAGGTGGTGACTGTTGGCAACTTGGTGTGACATGCCTGCATGGACACTACCCTTCACAAGATTCACTGGGGGCTGGAGATGTAGCTGATCGGATAATGTGCTTGAATAGCACACTTGAAGCCCTGAATTCCATCCCCAGCACCATATAAACTGCCCGATATCTTGTTCTTATAATCTTAGCTCTTGGGAGAATCAGAAGTTCTACACTATACCCAGCTATACAGTGAGCTGTGAGATCACAGTGAGTGTGAGATCCTGTGTCAAAAAATAGGAAAAAAATACAAAGAAATACAAAATCAATTCCAGGGCTGGGGAGATGGTTCAGTCAATAAAATACTTGCTATACTAGTATCAAGACTTGAATTCACTCCCCCGTACCTATATAGAAGCAGGGTGTGGCAATATGTCCTTGTAATCCTACTGCTAGGGAGTGGGAGTCAGAGACAGGAAGATCTTGGGACCTACTGGTCAATCAGTCTAGCTGAGTTGGTAAGCCCCAGGCTATGTGAGAGATGAAGTCTCAAAATGATGAGCAACAGAGAAAGATTCTGAATATAAATGTCTTGCCTGAGTATGTAGGTAAGAGTACACATGCACATCAAAACCCAAAGTCAGTACCACTTCTACACAATCCTACTGGCAGTCACTGGGAAGACAGACAAGCCAGAAGACAGCTCCAACCAATAGCAACAAAGCTGACACCATCATGAGTGTGTGGACCCTTCTTCAAATCCAAATAACACAGAGTTGTTTTCCAGATTCCAAAAACCAAGTCTCTTCCAGCATTTTCTTGGACCCCAAGGAGCACTTGTTTCCACAGCAACCGCAACTTGTGCAGAAAGCCACCTTCATGTTAACTATCCCTGGAATATATTTAGTCTGAGCTATCAATTTCCAATGGGTTCTAAGAGAACTGACTGTGAATCACAGGTCTCATGGTGTAGGGGGGCTGACAAAATTGGTTCTGCAGCTGTTAGTACCGTTTTTGTCCTGATGACACCTGACTGAGTCACTGCCAGGTCCTGTAGTGAAGACGATAACAGTGGTGATGACAATGATGATGGCAAAATGATAATGATGATAACAGTGAATAATGACAATGAGTAAAACTGATGGTGATTGATGGCCATGCTAACAATGATGATGATGATGATGATGATGATGATGATGATGATGATGATGATAGTAATGAGACTGATATTATTTTGATGACAGTGATGATGGGGACAATGGTAGTGTAACAATGATAATGATGGTGATGATGACAATGGTGATGTCAACAGTATCAATGATGATAATGACAATGATGACAGTCATAACAATAATGATGACAACAATAATAATGGCGATGAATGACAGCCACAACAATGATAAAGATGATGAGAATGGTGATTGTGAAAACAGCAATGACACTGGCAATGACACTGGTGGTGATGATGAAAGAGACCATGATAGTGATGATGACTGACAGCAAAGATCCTGGTAAAGATGGTGGCAGTGGTGATGGCGATGACAACAAGATCATGTCGGCGTGATGATGACAATGATGCTGATAAAAATGACAATGGTTCTTTCCACAGCCATGATATTAATGGTGCTATTTATGGCAATAGTGATGATGACAATTATTGTGACAATAATATGAGAACTATGATAGTGATGACAATAGGGATGATGACAGAAATGTCTGCCTTAAACAGCGATGGCAGTTGATGGTGGTAAAAATAATGCGGTTGATGTTGACAATGTAATATGATGGCAGTGGTGACAGTGACAACAGCAATGATGATGGCACGAGTGGTGACAAGAGCAGCATTCATGACAGAAATGAATCTGACTGCAAAAGTGCCTCACGTGAGTTCTCAATTTGTTTCATCAAATTCCAATGAGGTGGATGCTATTCTTAGCCTGTTTTATTAATGGGAAAATAGTAGCTCTGAAAGGTTAAATAGCCCATCCAGAGGCATACAGCCGTCAAGGGGAACCTGATACCCAGCTCTGTGTATCACCAAAGTTTTTTCTTTCTGGAGCAGTGAAAGCTAAAAAAAAAATTAAAAAATCAGACTGGAACACACAGCTTGACTGTGCTGTCGGTGTCTAAAATTTTATTATCTAAAATATGGATCACCATAGTAGCTCCTCCAAGAGTTTAAAGAGTGGTGTGTGTGTGTGTGTGTGTGTGTGTGGTAGTGCATGTAGGTACATACATGTGACAATGCACATGAATGTGTGTGTGTGTGTGTGTGTGTGTGTGTATGTCCACGTGGAGGCCAGAGATCAATGCTGGGTGTTGCTCTCCACCTTATGCTTTTTAGGCAGGGTCTGTCACTGAACCTGGAGCTCACTGCTTCAGCTAAACTGACTCACCAAGAGCTGTGGGATCCTGTCTCTGCTATTCCCCCAGTACTGGGGCTGCAGATGACTGTTGCTGTACCCAGCTTTTACACGGGTGCCAAGGACCCAACCCCCATGCATGTGGAGCAAGTGTTTTGCAGGCTGCACCTCTTCCCAGCCTCCAGGGTCACTTTTTAATCTTCTGGGGACCTGAGAGATCAGAGAAATGTCTTGATTCAAGCTTAGACACGAGCTATATTAAAGGTCAGAAACGGCACAGCTCGACCTATTTTATTGTGTTGGTCTCATCAACTCGAAATACTACGATTGGGAGGGCAGCCTTCCACATACACCCGGCAGTGAGAAAGACAGAGCCAGGGAATGGTGTGGCAGGAGACTTACCCCTCGGTGCTGACCACAAACAGAAAGAGAAGCTTACTGCTCGCTCTGTTCCCTGCACCAGACAGTAGGCTTGAATAAAATTCACACCCGTGGGGCTGGAGGGCAGCACAGTGCGCAGAGAATGTTTGCTGCTCTTGCAGAGGAATGGCGTTGGGTTCCCAGCACCCACATCAGGTGGCTCACAACCACTTGTAACTCCAGCTCCAGGGCATCGGCCTTTCTTACGGCCTCTTTGGGTACCTGCGCTCTCACACGCATTTCCACGTCTCAGCCCCCAACACACACATACACCCAAAATTAAAGATAAAACGAATCTTCAAAACCACAGCCTTTCCATTTGCTTTCAAAGCCAGCAGTTTCTCTTTTAAGATTTGCTTTTGATTTGAACTCTCTCTTCCTCCCTCCCTACGCCACTGTATGTGGGGGGGGGGGAGGGGCGGTGTTTGAGCGGGTGTGGGTGGATGTGGATGTGTTTGTATGGTCATGTGTACGTGAGTGTAGGTAGCCGAAGAGGCCCCAGAAGACAGTGACGGAACTCCTGAGCTGACCAAGGAGATCAGGAGTGAGATCTCCAGGAACTGGAGTTACCTGCAATGTGCTGTTTGACCTCGGTGCTGGGACCTGAACTCTTGTTCTCTGCTTTTGCAGCAAACGCTACTCACCCACCGCGGAGCCAAATCCTCTAATTCCACAGTAGACTTTCCTTACCGCCCCAATTTTTGTCTCTACATTTTTATTAACACTGACTCTCTCTTACTTGCAAGGTTTGTTTCAAGAAGTCTGAAACCACATATAGCAGGGGCCCCCTAGATGCAGCTGCTGGATTCGGTTCCTATTCCTTGATCTTGCAGAGGACTGTGATCTGTGAGTCTACCCCTAAATAAAGAATCCTCGATTACACTCCATTCTGAGCTAGTGTGGGACTACTTTATAGCATCCATGGACACAGTCTCCTGAGAACGGCGGTGCATAGCTATGGTTCCAGGTGGGTGGAGGCGGGATGATTAGGAATTCAAGGCTACCCCCCAGCATAGAGCAAGTTTGAGGCCAGACTGGGCCACATGATACCTCTTCTCAAGAGACAAAAAGATGTAACATATTGACAACAATAATTAGTGATAGACTAGAATAATTAGTACATTATATCCTTAAAAGAATACAAAAATTATTTTACATTTATAGACTTTCCATTTAATATTTTTGTAGGTTTCGTGGTTGATAAAATCCATAAGAAAACCAGAGGATTGGGGAGGATGGCTCCACAATTTTATTTAATAACTTTATTGTCCCCCTGTTTAGTTTTGGAACTGGAGCTCAGCCATACAGAATTACCTTAAGCCAGGTTCCGACTCCTGACTTCCTCAACTTTGCTTCCCGAGAGCTGTTGTGTGTCTGTAACTTTTCTTTACTTGTTCACTTTTCCATTCTTTATTTCATCACAAAGAACCGAGAACCCATGAACTCACTCCCAAACCAAAGCCCTGTCGTAGTAGCTTATACACTTACTCGCTATTTCAAAATATCTTCAAGAATTTATGCTTTTGATTTTTATTTGTGTACCCAGGTCTAGCCGTGAACAGCTATATATGGAAAAATGAGACAGGAGGATCTTTAGAGTTCCAGGAGTTCAAGACCAGCCTAGGCAACAACATAAACCTGTTTTAAAAAACTACTTTAAAAAACTGAGCCTGTTTGTCCATCCCTATGATCCCAGCACTTGGAAGGTGAAGGCAAGAGGCTGACAAGGAGTTCAGGCCATCCTGGGAGGCGGTGGTGGGGAGGAGACAGAAATCTTTAATAAATAAATAAATAAATAATGAGCAGGGCGATGGTGGCACACGCCTTTAATCCCAGCACTCGGGAGGCAGAGGCAGGCGGATCTCTGTGAGTTCTAGACCAGCCTGATCTACAAAGCTAGTTCCAGGGCAGGTTCCAAAGCCACAAAGAAACCCTGTTTCGAAAAAACCAAAAATATAATAAATAAATAAATAAATAAATAAATAAATAAAACAGAGACAAAAACAAAACTGTAGTCTGGAAAGATTGCTCAGCAATGAAAACCCAGAGTACGGTTCTTACATAAGTTCAGCTCCCAGCACCCACATCGGGAAGCTTACAATTGCCTATAACTCCAACTCCAGGAAATTTGATGTCTCCTTCTGGCAGCATGCACATGCACACATGCATACACACACACACACACACACACACACACAAATAAAAGATTGGCAACAACTACAGGATAACACTTGCCTTAGTTAGGGACACTGTTGCTGTGATGAAACACCATGGCCAAAAGCAACTTGGGGAGGAAAGGATTTATTTGACTTGTACATCCACATCACTGTTCATCATCTAAAGAAGTCAGGACAGGAACTCAAGCAGGGCAGGAATCTGTAGGCAGGAGCTGATGCAGAGGCCATGGAATGGTGCTGCTTACCAGCTTACTCGTCGTGGCTTGCTCAGCCTGCTTTTTTGTAGAATCCAAGACCACTGACTAGGAATGGCCCTACCACAGTGGACTGGGCCCTCCACCATTAATCACTAACTAGGAAGTGCCCTCTAGGCTTATCTGCTTACAGCCCTATCTTCTGAAGGCATTTTTTTCAGTTGAGTTCTCTTCCCTCAGATGGCTATAGCTTGTGTCAAATTGACATAAAACTGACTAGCACGACATGCAAGGTTGGCTGTCTTTTAGATTCTCCATGCATATACACAGATGTGCACAGTCGATACATGAATACACATGCAGACACACGGAGTGCAGGCTATTATAAAAGTAAGACTGTTACTTGTAATGTAAACCTCCTCCTTCCCCACTGCTCAGCATAAGCTGATATTCTATTTTGCAATACTTATATTTAAATATTTTGTACTGTTTTAAGTTACAGCATATGGCAAGTTTCACATACTCTGTTTTTGAACTTGTCATTTTCTATTAAACACTTTGCTTAAATATTTCACTTTGACATGGTGTGTTTAGCTCTTACTTTTGACATTGAACATTATAAGCCATCCTTGTGGCTTTTAATCAGAAGAGATTTATTCAAAAATTGACTCATTGTTAGACATTTAGGCCACATGTGTGTTTTTAAGGAAAGTAGAGGGGCATATGAATGAGCCACACCCTAACCCCTCACTGGGGGATTCTAGGCAGGGGCTCTACCACTGAGCCACACCCCAGCTCCTCACTGGGGGATTCTAGGCAGGGGCTCTACCACTGAGC
>NC_022010.1:24283499-24287842 GCF_000317375.1 Microtus ochrogaster
ATATATATATATATACACACACATATATATGTATGTATGTGACTGTATAAGTGTATATATACATATGTGTATGTATATATGTACATGCATGTATATATGTGTGTGTGTGTAGATATGTTTGTAGGGATATAGATGTATGTGCATGTCATGTACAATCACGTGTGTGTACACATGTATGGAGGCCAGAGGACAACCTCAGCTGCCATTTTTTAGATGCTGTCCACCATGGTTTAGAGCTTGATGAGTAGGCTATCCTGGCTGGCCAGCAAGTTCCAGGGATCTGCCAGTTTCTACTTTCACAGGACTGGGTTTCCAAACAGTTTGAATTTTTGTATGGGTTCTGGAGATCAAACTCAAGTCTTCGAGTTTTCGTGGCAATCACTTACCAACTGAACTATCTTCCAAGCCCTGGTTTCTATTCTGTGCCACATGGAGCCAGTCATTGCTCCTGGGTACATCATGGTGTCCCTGTGTTACCTTAGGCCACCCATTCTGTAGAAATGAAGCTTATTACCCACTATTACCGTTAATCAAGAAGTGAAGTGTAGCTTCTCCATGTGCCCCAACATCACAATGTGTCCCACCATGCCTGAAGCCACATGAAATGTCACAGTTAAGGGTGTTGCTTCCATCTCTAATTTGCAGTCACTTGAAGAGATCCCCACTGCCGATGATCTGAAGTCTTTCACTATCTTAGTTACTTCCTACTTTCCAGAGAAGAGTTAATCTGGCTCACAGTTCTGGGTTAGAGTCTATCAAGGCAGAGGAGTCACAGGAGTGGGAGCTGGAGGTGGCTGGTCACATTGAATCTGCAGTCAGGAAGCAGAGAGAGGTGGATGCTGGTGTTCACCTCAATTCTTTTTACTTTGATTCACCAACTCTGCTGCCCACAGTTAAAGTGTGTCTTCTTACCTTCATTAGCCCAACTTAGAAAATACAGACCTCCCTGTGGCTTATTTCCTATGCTGTCCTAAGTACTGCCGAGTTGAGAATAAATTTAAATCACCCTAGTCTCTTTGAGGGATGTTCATGAACTGCCATGTTCTTCATGCCTCGCCTTGGAGTCATGGTTGTTTCAGGAAATTTGGTTCTTGATGTTTCTTTCTGATAAATTCTACTCTTGCCTGTGGTCCAGTGCCTGGCCCCTCCTGAGATGCTACATCCTAACTATCTGCTGTAACCTGAATCATTTGAGTCTAGGAAAGATGGACAATTGGTTTAAACATGAGTAATTAACAAGTATTACACTGTGTATAATATAATGGTTAGTTCAGGTGTCAACTTGAGTGGGCTTGGGAATACCCAGTTATCTGTTAAAATGTTGTTTCTGGGTACACAAGTTAATTTTGCCTTGTTGTGATGAAATTCTAGACAGAACAACTTAAGAGAATGGTGGTTTATTTTTAGCTTTGATTTCAGGCTTAGTCTATGGTGCTGGGGAAGATATAGCAGAGCTGCTCCCATTTTGTGGCAGGAGCATGTCAGGGAGGTTATTTTTCACTTCTTGGTAGACAGGAAGAAACCAGATTACACACCTCTAAGACAACATCCCCAGTGGTTAACTTCTAAAGGTTTGATGGCATCTCCAAATAACACTGCAGTTGGGGGCCAAACATTCAGCACGTGGACCATAAGGAACCTTCAATATTCAAACAATTATCCTGAGTGTGTTTGGGGAAGTGTTTCAAAGTAAAAGAACTCTTCACTAAGTAAAGAAACCTATTCTGGGTGCAGCCAAGTCCGAGGATTTAAAGAGTGCTCACTGCTCTTGCAGGGAACACAATCCCAGTTCCTAGTACTCTTTAGCTTCAGGGAGCCTGGCACTGTCTTATTCTTCTGATTGCATATAGAAGAGGATTGTGGGAGTTCTAAGCCTTCATGATTATTTGAGCCAATTCCTGTTATGGACACACATATGCACATATGTTTACACACACATATTCATGCACTATATTGTGATGTAGCAATATCCTCTGAGATCAAACATTCCATCTTGGCAGAAAACCCCATAAGACATAGAATGTTTTCAAGTGGCAGTTCTTATAGCCTGTGGGCCATAACCCCTTTGGGGCCCACATATCAGATATCATATATTTCAGATATCTTAATTATAATTCTTAACAGTAGGAAGATTATAGTTATGAAGTAGCAGTGAAATAATAATGTTCCTGACTTAGAATACAGCTTGTATCTGTTGTCGTCATGGAGTGGTCAGGCCCTAGGTCCTGGTGTTGCAAAACCCACCACAAGGCCAAAATCTTTTTGTCCCATTCCTAAAAGCCTAGAGCCTATATGGATACAGTATTGTTATGCTCTTGACTGGGGTCCTGGTTCAGGCTTGTCATTCAGTACAGGGACCTCATAAAGTCTGCACGGCCTGCAGAGAGATGAATGTAGCCTCCCTGCTTCTGCTTAGCTACAGTACACTGTAAGAGCCCCAAATGAAGCCATCTCTAGTAGGATAAAGCACCATCTAATCAGATAATTGTGGAGAGTTTCCCATGAGGTGGAAGATTCTGGAAGGCAGCTGTACCTTCGGCCTTTGGGTGTGATTGTCTCTGGGCTAAGCCCGGACGAGGGTGCAAAACGTGGAAACCTTGCTGCAGTTTGTATAACCCGAGCTGATCCTGAAGCAATCATTGTGGGAGTTAGCTAATGGCAGGGTAGGAGGGCCTCCCACTGAGATTCCATTACCTTGTAATTTTCAGCTTGTTCACTGTTGCAATAAAGCCCCTCTGTCTTATAATTCCCCCAGCATTTACGTCTCATCTTCTCAAGAACTGAAGTATGTAAGATGCTTTCTGCTGGGGATTTGCTGGGATAAGTTATTGAAGTCAAGCAGAGAGGCAGGCTTCCTATGCTCTGCTGTTCATCGCCAAATTTATGTTCACACTTGCTTTGGAAGGTCTAAAGTAATCGCGAACAAAGTGCTTTCTTTATGTCCAAAATTCCTGTGCCATAGAGGTGAGACAGAGGAGCAAGGAGCCCCTACACTTGGGGCTCATTAGCAGTAGGGGGATTGGAGCAAATGACTTGTATTGATGTAATTTCTATAGAATGGGAGATGAATGCATTCACCTCATTTTTCTGAGAGGAGTTACCAATGTCCACATAAACTCATTCACCTGGTCCTGGAGTCACACCGGAAACTTCGGATCTGTCTTTTTCTCTTCCTCAAGAATTGCTGTTGTTGCCCACCTCCTGTTTACTGTTTCTGGGACATATCCCTTCTCTCTTCTCTGTGTATACAGCCCTGCGACTTCCCCTCTGCCCCTCTCAATTCTGAGACTTGTCGCGTGTGTTAGATAACCTTCTTTCACTGCTGACAAGATACAGCTCAAGAGGAGGGAAGAACTGCTCTTGCTCTGCTTCAGAGGACTCAGTACATGGTTAGCCTAGTAACTTGGGGGCCTACGGCACAGTTGGTAACCATGGAGGCAGGGATCATGTGATAGACAAGGCTGCCTCCATCATGGTGGTCAGGATGCGAGGAGGGAAACAGAAGGGACCAGGGACAAGATATACCCTTTGTATTAGTTATTTTGTTCATTGCTGAGATCAAATACCTGGCAAAGCAATGTAAAGAAAGAAAGGTTTACTGTGGCTCACAGTTTGAGGGTACACAGTCCATCGTGGCAGGAAGGCATGGTGGCAGGAGCATGAGGCAGCTGGTCACATGGCATCGACAGTCAGGAAGCAGAGAGAGAGATGGATGCTGGTGCTCAGCTCACTTTCTCCTTTGTATTCAACATGAGGCCCAGCCCAGAGAATAAAGACAGCCATATTTAGAATGAGTCTTCCTGTATCACTTAAACTGATCTAGAAATTCCCTTGTAGACCCACTCAGAGATCTGTCTCCTAGGGGAGCCCAAATCATGTCAGATTGGCAATCATTACTATCAATAAGAAGAATGAATACCAACAGTGATCTATTTCTTTTAACTAAACACCTTGTGTGGAAGCCTCCACAGCTTCTCAATAATTACAAATCCAAAAGCTAGGCTGTGGCAATGCAGAAATGTTATCCCAGCTTCTGGGAAGCTGAGGCAGGGGGATCATGAGTTAGAGGATAGTCAGTGCTACAGTCGTGAGTTCAAGGTCAACTTGGACAACCCCAGCACTCAGGTGCACCCATATCTATTTAGCCTCTAGGTATAGAGCACCTAAACATCCTAGGAGTTTTGATTTCAATGATTTATGTATTCATCCATTTGGATGTTTTTTTTTAAAAAAACAACTATTTTAATTTCTCTCTTTCTCTCTCTCTCCCTCCCTCTCTCTCTCTCTCTCTCTCTCTCTCTCTCTCTCTCTCTCTCTGTGTGTGTGTGTGTGTGTGTGTGTGT
>NC_022010.1:24287942-24305289 GCF_000317375.1 Microtus ochrogaster
CTCTCTCTCTCTCTCTCTCTCTCTCTCTCTCTCTCTCTCTCTCTGTGTGTGTGTGTGTGTGTGTGTGTGTGTGTGTGTGTGTGTGTGCATGCTCACAGGTGCCCACAGAGGCCACAGGTTTTTGGAACCCTCTAGAGCTGGAGTTACAAGAGGTGAGCTGCCTGACACGGGTGTTTGGAACCAAATTCAGGCTCTCTGCAAGAGGTATAAGCATTCTTAACCCTGGACCATCTCTCCAGCCCCAGTTAATTCGTGTTTTGCTTTGTTTTGAGAGAGGGCCTGGCTATGAAGGGCAGGCTGGCCTTGAACTCACTGTGTAGCCCAGGTCCAGCATGGAATCTGTGTAGGACAGGCCAGCTTCCAGATCACAGTCATGCTCCCTCCGTCTCCTGAGTGCTGCGGTTGCAGCTGTGTGCCGCCATTCCCAGCCTCGTTTATACTTAGTGCCCTTCACCTATCACTTACTAACCTGAAAGCAGAAAATAGGAGGGATACAGAGATGCTGGGGAAGACCTCTCTGTCTTGGCTATGCTGTCTCGTCATTGGCTATTCAGAATTATATTTCAGAATCCCCATAAGTCATAGCCATAAGACAAATGTAGCAGAGAATAATGAAGGAAGAGGTAACATTCTGGTGTGTGTTGTGTGTGTGTGTGTGTGTGTGTGTGTGCGCGCGCGCATGTTCATCTACACGAACATGTGTGTGCTTATGGAAGCAGAAGACAATCTCAGGTGCATTGCTCACTTTCTTTTTTCCAACGACGTCTCTCACTGGCCTGGAATTTACAAGCAGGCTAGACTGGCTGTTCAATGAGCCCCAGAGATAAATCTGTCTGTACCTCCCAAGCACTGGGATTGCAAGTATATACCACCACAACTGGCCGTGTTTACATGAGTGCTGAGAATCGAACTCAGGTCCTCATGCTCACGTGGCCAACACTTGACCTAGGGAGCCATCTCCCCAACCTGCTTCTCTTTCCTTTGCAGCAAGCTCAGAGGACAGTAGAGGGGCTCCGAGCATAAAAGCCTGTGCTCCTCGGGCAGCCTCAGCAGCACCCTCTATCCAATCCCAGCTTTTTGCCAGCTGGCTGCAGAAGAGAGCCTGGGAAAGCCTCATTAAGCCACACAAAGCCCGCCTAAGAAGCTACAAAGTGGACTGCAGCTGCCTCATCGGCCTGCTGCGGCTGATTGCCTGTGCCTCCCCAGCAGCCCGCGGCCATGCTGCCTGCTGACACAGCCTGTTGTGTCGGAGACCTTATTACTGTAAATCCCATTTCCCCATTTCGGAGTCCCTCAGAAATTACAAACATGTCTACCTGTGGCCGGCTTGCCTAGAAAGGTCACTGTAGCAGCTTCTAGCTGTTGCTGTCACTCACGTGTCTACAGGCCGTAAGTCCTCAAGGTCAAAACGTCAGGCCTTCAAGCTTGAGACTGTTTAATCCTAGCCAGACTCAGGTTGGGCCCCCATACAGAGGCCCACAAGGCTTCTGTGCTACTGTGAATATTGTAACTACAATGATCTGGTGCATTCCTTCTGGAAGCTTTATTATTTAAAGCTCCCCAGTGGAATTAGCGCACAGTAGAGCTAAGAAGTGATTTTTGTGAAGTGGCAAGAGCGCCCGGGGAGATGGCTCAGGGGCTTGCCAGAAAAGCACAAAGACCGGAGTTCAGTCCCCAGTACCCCTGTAAGATTCAGATATAGGGGCATGTGCTTGGAATCCCAGTACTGGGAGCATGGAAACAGGGGGATTCCTGGAGCCCACTGAAGAACCAAACCAGTCTAACATAGGTAATTTCCAGGTAGATAAAAGACATAAACAAACAAACAAACAACAAAACAAGGTGACTGGCACTAAGGACTGGCACTAGTTGGGGCTGACCTTTGGCTTCCACAAATGTGTGCAGGCATGTGCATGTACGCACACACATGTGCTCTTACAGAGAGGGGGGATGGAGACAATATTTATTGAACAACCTCTGCTGTGGTTTGGATCGGAAATACCTCTAAATGCACGTTTCTGAAGGCTTGCTCCTCATTGCAGCAGGGCTCAGAGAAGAGAGAGACATAGAGATTATAGGGCTTCGGTCTCATCATCAGATGCAATGACAGGTTTGCAACTGAATGGGATATTGGGAAGTGGGACCTGGGTGGAAGAAGTCAGTGATTGTGACCCCCCATCTCTCTCTTCTCTCTCATTTCTATATTCTCTGTCTTTCTGTCTCACTCTCTCCTGTCCTCTGGTTCTCTCAGGTCTCTCTCTCTCTCTCTCTCTCTCTCACACACACACACACACACACACACACACCACCTTCTTTCTCTCTGTCTCTCCCTCTCCTCTGCTCTCCTCAGCCTCACTTGTTAGTTGGTTGGTTGGGCTTTTGTGAAACATGAATGCATTGAGCACAGGCTCTCTTCCAACTTCCCGTGTGCTCCAGGATAACCTTGAATTCATTCTCCCGCCTCTACATCTTGAGTATTGGGATTACAGGTTACTTACAACAGCCAGGCTGGTCTTGAACTCATGACTCACCAGCATCCAGTTCCTGAGCTCTATGGGAATAGGCCTGTGCCATCTGCTGTGTGATACCATTCCTAGAGAGATGTGAACAAGCCTCTACTCACACCAGATAGTGAATCAGCAACAGTCCAAATTCATGACCGTTAATTTCCAGCTTGGTGAACCAATAAGTTTTATTGCAACTGCTTACAGGAATATGGATGAAGAATTTCTTGCAGGAGCAGAAATGACTCAAAGACAGATGCATCACCAGAAGCCCACCTCAGCATGGGCGAGTGCTCACAGAATCTGGAAACCTAGAACCCACTGCACAACTTAGAGACTGCTTGAGAAGGGTCTCCTCTTGTCAGCTCCATTGGTCTGAGCTCCCTCTTCTAAATAGCTCCCCTTGTCTGAGAGCGTCTCTCATCACTCCTTTTTTCTTGCAGAAGCTTGGGAAGGAGGAGCTTTGTGTGCCTGAGTGTATCAATTTCAGGGACTTCCTGAAGCTTCTAAGTTGTCTGAACAAGTTTCCCTACAGGATGGAACATTTTATCCTCACCCCAACCTTTAGAATATCCTGCATCTTAGAGAGCTTCTCTCTAAGATAGAAGGGTTAGTTTTGGAGGAAACTGCCACACAACACCACAAATAGCTTTTCCCATTTCTTATTTACCACGAGGAAGAACCCTACTGCTTAGGACAGCAGCTGGCACACAGTTACTCCCAGATGTCTGTGTAAGATGAGAATGAACAGCCAGCACCTGCTGTCAATTACTTCTTTCTTGTTGCTTTCAGATGAAGACACCAAAACCCAATTGAGGTGAGTGATGGGTGAATGGGCCCATCAGGAACCAGTGATGTGAGCTCAGGACTAGGTTGTTCCCAATGCTCGGCCTCTGTTTCTCCCTGACACTCTCTTCCCTGCTACAGAAACACAACTCACGTGGGAACAGAAAGTTAAATCCAGGAGCTGGAAAGATGCCTCAATGATTTGGGAGTGCTCTCTGCTTTTGCCGGGGATCTGAGTTTGGTTCCCACCACCCATGTGGCAGCTTACACCTGCTCACACACAGCTGTAGGGGATCCGACATCCCTCCTCTAGTCTTCCCGAAGCACTGCACATATGACATAGATTCACACACACACATACACACACTTACACATGGTTACAGATCATTTTTTTAAAAGAAAGCTAAATCTGAAGGAAAAAGAGAGTTTCTGTAAATGAAATACTCAATGAGACAGGACAACATACAAAAGGAATCACACACACACACACACACACACACACACAAAATAAAAGACAGGACAGCACACAGAAGAAATCACACACACACAGGCAAAATAAAAGGCAAGGAAAAGTATAAACAAAATACTTGATCTGAATAATAATGAATAAAACCCCCACATTTCTGCTTATTGTTTATCTAATTTTGAATTTTAATGAATAGCAGGGGTAGTAATTACTCAATTCCTATGTTTATAGAAAACCAACACAGGAAACCTCGCAGCTCAATGCTTATGAGGTGTCAGGCGCTCTTAAACGCTCAGTTTTGCAATTAGAAAGGGAGCCATTCATTAACATTTTTAAGCTGGATTAAATAAAGAATATGGTTGTTATTTATTCATTAAAAATTTAAAAACTGGAAATTACAAGCTCATTTTTATTTTTGGATGTTATCCACTTGGTTTAATTAGTGGTGAGTCAAAACGTTCCTAATAAGCCTTTATCTCCATACCTAGAAACAAAGTGCTTTATTAGCAGGTGGAATGATTTCACTTTGTTAACAATTAAATTCATCTTCCACACATGTTGAGTGCTTGTCCCCAGATCCCTGGTGACCGAGCAAGAATCCTGGCTTTCCATATAAACAGAACTGTGCTTGAATTCTTTTTCTTCTGAGTGCCCTTCAGTTATCGACACAAACATCCTGAAACATGTTCTTTTATTCATAAAATGGGATCATCATCTTACCTAATAAGGAACTGTGGATAAATAGATAAAATACAAAATAGAACCCAGGGCTCTGTGCATGCTAGGCAAGCACTTGTTTTTTCTAACTGAGTCACATTCCTAGCCCTGTTGGTATGTTGTTTTGAGACACACTCTCTCTAAGTAGCCCAGGCTGGCTTTGAACTAATGATACTCCAACTATTGGCTTCTGAGTGCTGGGAATACAGGCATGTGTCAGCACACCTAGCTTTTGCCCAGCAGAGTAGAACTGGCCACTTGTCCTCAGGGCACCATTTATGGAGACAATTCAGAATAGGAAGCAGGGAAATGAGATTTGATCAGTGTGTAGATTGGGAGGAGGAACAGGGAAAGGAGACCAGAGACCAAGTCCATCTTCCAGGCACTGGCATAGGCTTGGGTTTAAATAGAGGAAGAATTTGGGCAGAGACAAAAGGCCTGCACGCTTCAGCAGTCTTGTTCAAGTTGTGGTCTGGTTGGTCATTGTCTCTGCTCTGATTTCACAACATGACCTAAAGCAGTCTTGTTGTTTGACTTGACAAACTTCCTTTCCTAGGACAGTGGCTCTTGCTTAGCATGCCATTTCTTCATGGGGTGGTCTGCCTGCGTTCCTGCAATCCACAGGGACTGATGGGGACTTCAGGCATCTTTGAGGGTCCCTGAAGAAGACACGTCAGACTGACGATAAGATGTCTTAGTGATTCATGTCTATGCCTCCATCTTTGAAGTGGGAGGAGGTATATCAGATCTCACTGGTTTTTAGATAGATACTCCCAGAGTGGTTAATATGCAAGCAGAGGTAGATGGCCAAGGATATACACACTGGAGCAGTCCTGGGTCAAGGTTCCTGGATCTAAGTGTGACCCTGCCCACAACTGCCTCATCATTTTCTGGTCTCCAGTCTTATCCTGCGAGGGAGTCTGACAAACGGTTAGAGCTGTGTAAAATCCCTTTTCAAGGGACAAGTTCCCCCTCGGGCTGAGGTCAGGTTTCAGACTCTTTCTTCTCCAGGAATAATTTCTCCAGGGGTAGGGATGGGGTCCAGTTTCTTGGGGTTCATTGTTTCAATGATATCATAGATTGTGGGACACAAGCAACTCTTTAGAGCATCTTCGTTTCTGCCATGCCAATTACAGTGCCAGACTTTCCTCCTGGTCTTGGATCTCTTGTGGACCCAAGTGTGAAATCAAGACTTTTAAACAGAAACAGTGTCTAAGTGCCCATGTTGCTACCGGCTCCCAAAGGCATATCTTGGTTATTTCTCTTATTGCTGTGACTAAATGGCTCATGAGAAAATGTTTAAGGGAGGAGGGGTTTTATGGCTCACAGTTCCAGCGTGCTGTGCACTGTGAAAGAGAAGGCACAGTGGCAGGAGCAGCAGGCAGCTGGTCACATTGCATCTGCAGTCAGGAAACAGAGAGAGATGGATGCTGGTGCTCAGCTCACCTTTTCTTTTCAATTCAGGCTGGGCCATCCCAATCCATAGGATGGCCCTGCCCACATTCAGGGTGAATCTTCCATCCTTAGTTATCAAAGGAAATCCTAGAACTGTGTCTGCTTGTTGATTCTAAAGTCAATCAAGTTGGCAATGACGATTAACTATCACATGGCCTGTCTAATGGTTTCTAGACACCAGGCCTGAATCTATTGAGTGGAAAGATCTCAGTCCAGCCCCTTGAGCTAATCAATGGTTTGTAGAACATATTGACTGTGGGTACCATGATATCAAGCATGTCTTTTTATTCTGATAGTTTGGAATCTGGGGTTTTGCTGTTGGCACTGATCACCTTTCCCAGAGTTAGTCAAATCTTGGAGATAGTTAATAAATATACTGTGAACTTGCATGTCCCACTCAAAATAATAGGGAAAAATACCTGTTATTTATAGAAAGTGTAAGTATGTACAGGTCAAATTGTATTGGATTCCTTAAATTTATACATGGAAGTCCTAACCCCAGTTCCTCAAAACATATTGCATTTGGAAGAGGATCTTCTGTGACTTCTCTTGGGGAGATGGGAAAAAGCATCTTACCTCAGACATGTGCCAATGAAAGTGTTACACACACTCATAAACCACTGTGTTTATTGGGGTTACTTGCACCGGTATGAGTGAGGAACCCCTCACTTATGGGAGCATGGATAACTCAGACACATTATGAAAAGCCTTACCCCAACACAAGTAATAGCTCACAAAAACTGTGGCAACCGAAATGCTTAACAGGACCTGCAGAGAGCTGGGCTGCTCAAAGAGTCTCCCTTTCCAGGTGATTGTTACTGATTGCATAGCCTTGGAGTGGGGTTTCATGAATCTTGTAAATTTGGGAAACTTCCTGAGCCTTGTGAGTTTTCTTCACTTCCTGAGCTTTGTAAGTTTTATTTACTTCCCAAGTCTTAATGAGCTTCCCTCCAGGACGGAATGTTTCAATTTAGAGAAAATACTTTCACAGTCTTTAAGGAATTACTATGCTAAAATTGAGGCATCAAGGTGGGCTGTACCCAATGTGTGCTTTGGAAGTCTTACAGCCAGTGGTTACCCGCCCACTGGGGGCGTGGTCTCTTATACTATATAAGCCGATGTAGAGCATGCATATGGCCTCTTTCCGGTTGCTGGAGTCGGATTCTGGTCTCCATTCAAGCAGAGGATTCTGATTTGTGAGTTTACCCCTAAATAAATAACCATCTATTTCTCAATTCTGAGCTAGTGTGGGATTTCTTTTAAGCGCCCTTCCATAAATATATCTTTATCCAAAGCGTGCTTAGGAAACAGCCACATTCAGAAGATGTGTGTAGACCTAGAACACCATAGCCAGCTACAGGTCAAGGAGTGAAGCTTCAGGTGAAACCAACCGTTCACCTGTCCATCTTAAACTTCCCACCTCCAGACCTCATACAAAATGAGTTTCTGTCATTTAAGCTACTCAGCAGCTAACCCTTTGCCCTTCTCCCTGACATCAGGACTTATCTTAGGAAAAGAAGCAAAGGGCTCTATAACACCATCAAATGAAAATGCCTTTTATTTTCTCACACAACCTTCCGAGAGACTTTGCTTGGAGTCCCAAAATTAGACACCAGCCTCAGTGACAAGTGATGTTGCTGCATCAAAAATGGGGTTGAATAGGATGTGTTTGAGCAGAGTCTACAGAAACTCTTATCTCTCCCTAGGGCCCACCTCCCTTCCCCGTAATGCCTCCCTCATCAAAAGTGCTTTTGAAGTGCAGAAATCCTGAATCATCCAAAACTTCAAGACTTTAATCGACCCTATCATGTTGTTGCTAGGTTGGCTGATCAAGGAGAGTTGAAAGGGTTAGTGGGAGCTTTTTAAAGGCTCATGCAAATAAGGACATCTGACTTGCTAGGCTCTGGGATTCTTTCAGATGCAGCATTTGGCTCATATCCTCCTCCTTTCTGAAGACTGCGAAGTTACTGATGTGGAATACGCTGCACATGATCCTGATTGGACTGGTTACATCTAGATGGATGGGGATACAGAGAGGGGAGAGAGCATATTAGCTATTTTTCATATTTCTATGAGCAAATATCTGGTAAAATCAACCCCGAGAAGGGAGTGGGGCTAGTTTGGCTCACAGTTTGAAGGTGCCATCTGTTCTTGCAGTCTTTGTCAACTTGAAACAGTCTAGAATCGCCTGAGAAGAAAGCGTCGTTGAAGAACTCTCTAGATCAGATTGACTTGTAGGCATGCCTCTAGGGGTCATCTTTGTTATTAATTTATAGGAAAAGGTCTAGCCAATAGTGGGTGGCATCATTCTCTGGCCAGGTGGTACCCTACTCCCTAAGAAACACGGGTAAGCATGAACCTGTGAGAAAGCCAGCAAACAGTATTCCTCCATGCTTGAGTTTCTGCTTTCACTTCTCTCAGTGATGTACTATAACCTGTAAGGAGAAATAAACCCTTTCCTCCCCTCAGTTGCTTTGTGGTCAGAGAGGGTTTTTGTTTATTTGTTTGTTTTGAAGGAAAGAAACCAAACAGACTTGACTTAAACTTTATTCTATCTGCCACAGAGAGCAGGAACCTGCTGCCCAGCTGCCCAACCGCGTGGAACACACATGGGCACCAGGATGACTCATTTAAGTTTCTTCCTCTTCCTCATCCTCTTCATCCTCCTCAGAGCTGAAGGTGCCATTAGGCAAGCTATAGACCCAGATGACCTGCCTGTTGGGGTCCTTGAGGAAGAGGCACTTGCCCTCCTCCAGCTTCACGCAGATGTCCATGACCCAGCTTAAGATGGCCCAGGCATTCTCTATGCTCAGGTTGATCTGGCTGGCAAACTCATTGGGCTTAAACTGCTGGGTGCCCAGGATGACGTGGTGTTAGGAGCCCTTTACCTGGTACCTGGACACATACCCGAGCTTCAAGTACTCAGATCCAGCCAGCAAAGCACAGCAGGTCCAGCGAGTCAACTTGTAACTATCGTTCTTCAGCTCAGTGGCGATGACAGCTATGCACTGAGAGTCCAACTTCTGCCTCCAGTCAACGCCACTACAGTGCCTGGAGTCCCACTGGTTGAGTGTTTTGATGTTGATGAAGGACACTCCCCCATTGGTACCAGTCATGATGCCATCATGTTCACAGTGGACAAAAAGATCGATGTCACCTCCAAGTTTCCACCTGCGGTAAAAGCTAAGCCACAGAGATGATCTCATTCTTATCCATGCCCTCCTCCAGAAACGGGTTTGGGTTGGGGAAACTGTATCTTTCTCTCCCCATTCTCAGGCATTGTGGTTGATGTAGGTGGCTTCCATGGCCAGGTTACGAGGTGAGTTGAAGGAATTGCCTTCATCTTGAGGGGGTTCATTGGCTGTCTCACTCACAGTCAGGAGGTGGAAATCAGAGTTGTCCCTCTTGTCAAAGAGTTGAGACCCAACTCTCTGA
This sequence comes from Microtus ochrogaster, assembly GCF_000317375.1. NCBI lineage: Eukaryota > Metazoa > Chordata > Mammalia > Rodentia > Cricetidae > Microtus > Microtus ochrogaster. Next base: position 24,297,306 of record NC_022010.1, read on the forward strand.
ACAACAACAACGTCCCAAGAGTACACAGAGCGGGTGCAGCTCAGCAGTGTAGCCAGGATGGCATCTGTGGCAAACACATTGCCCTGCATTTTTGCTAGCTTCCGAATGAAGGGTCGTCTGTGGTGGTGAAGGTGTATGGAAGATGTGCTTGATGCTCCGCAGAGGCTTCTCACTCCGCGTGGTGATGCCGTCAAAGGTTTTGCTATAGTACTCCAGTGCACCACAGCACTCGATGTGAGGCTCTGACACTTCCAAGTAGCGCATCTTATCAGCCACGGGAAGTCCATCTCCTCTTTCACCTCCCAGTCACTGCGAAATTCAACCCAAGAGTCTCAAGGTTTCTGTGACATCAGGTCCCACTTCCGCCTCACTCCACATTGCTTCTGAGATTTTTTCTACAAGCACATTTGTTCTCTCTCTTTCTGCTTGGCACTCTTGGGTAGTGTCTGTAGGTTGAACATCGGAGGTTCCGCTGGGCTATGTGACTACGGTGATAGAGTACTTGCTTATGTGTGTTAGGCCAGTGCTCTACCGCAGACACATTGCTTCCAGGCTCTCTCTGGGTAATGCCAAGCAAGCGCTCTAAAACTGAGTTACACCACCATCCTCTGACTGGTGGATGCTAGACAAAGGTTTTACCCCAGGGCCACATTCCCAGCCTCTTCCTAGTAAATTATAGGCAAGTGAGCTTCTACTAAGCAATGTCCCTCACCATCCACTGAATAATTTTAAGGAGGGGTTCTACCCTCCAGTCCTTCAGTAATGTTGTCTAGGCAAAGGCTCTACCACCTAGCTCATCCTCATCTCTCTACTTATGAGTTGATGTTGAGATAGAGTTTTACAAAGTTGGCCATGCTGGTCTTGAGTTTGCTCTGCCCCCCTTAGCAGAGATAACCATTTTATCACATGCTCTACGTGATGACCAAACACCAAAAACCAAAAATGTTGCCAAAAGTGGGAAACAATTTATGCCATGGAAGATAAATTATGGGTTCGTGTTCTTTATGAGCTTTCTATCCATTTCCCTGACCATCTCCACTTCCCCCCATATAGAAAGAGTGATATCACCTCATTAAGGAGTCATTAGTGGACACTTAGTATGTGGTAGGCCTGGACGCACCAAGATTATGTCAGTTAGTGCCACTTCCTGCATTCGAGAGGTTCTCAGTCCATGGAGGAGGAGATTTAGCAACTGTTCACCACATACATAAGGTTTAATACCCGGCAATAAAAAGCACATCAAACATTTATGGTTAAACCCGTCTCTGTCTATAGAGAAAGTCAAGTTGATTTTAGATTCTGTACCTTGAGACAATGTCTTTGCACATGTAATAGGTTCGATGGTGTCTCCCAGAGATGTCTGCAGCCTCATCCCCTTAACTCATAAGTGCATACCTTACTCAGCCAAAGGGACTTTGGGGGGTTCTAGCCCCGTGCTCTACCCTTTAAACATCCCCCAGCCCTCTTTTTATTAGCGATATAATCTCATTAAGTTATTCAGGATGATTTTGAACTCAGTATTTAGCTCAGGCAGGTTTTTCGCTTTCAATCCTCCTACTTCAGTATCCCAAGTGCCTGAGATGTCAGGACTGGGCTGTCAGGTCTGACTTTTCTTACCTCCAAATGGAAGGGTAATAGGGTAATTGATTTTGTGTTGGGTTCAGTCCCTAATTCGTGACAATGTGTTTTAACAACAATACAGAATGGCACAGCATTGCATTCTATGCTTGCTAATAACTGTGATTCATAGATCTACTATTGAAAGCAAGTCATCAGAAAGATTTATAGTTATGATTTTCTGTAATGAGGATCAGTGGCTTTAAGGTGTGTGTGAGGAAGAATTTGGTCAGATTGTTCCTAGGATATGAACAACTGTCTACCCACCAAGTAGGGAGTTAATGACAGATCAAAGTACCAATTATACCAAAGTCCATCTTGGTGAATCAGTGAGTTTGCAGGGGTGGGGGGAGTCTTGAGAAGCTTGTTATTTGGGGGAACTACCTAAGACTTGTGAATTGCTTGTTTTCTGGATCTTGTGAACCTTTCTCCTACATCCTAGAGGCAAATTTCAGTAAAAAAAAAAAAATTCCTATACAATAGGAAGACAGCCCGCTATTTAATTCCATTCAGTGGAAAATTTCAAATGTATCTTGGGTTATATAAAGGAGACCCTTGATGTATTTTGAAAGCAGAATGTCTTGTTCCCATTTTACACCTAACAACTTGCCCTTTGCAGCACACACAGGGCCTGCACTTATGCCCTACCTCAAAAGAAGCCTAGAAATGAACATCTGTGCAGGATAAAACTTTGAAAGTAGATAAACTTACATAAGGCTTCAGAGAAAGCTTTCTTTAGTCCCATGATCAAACTCCCACTCAACTCTCTAATAGGGCAAAGAGAAAGTGGGTTTTCATCACCCTTCTATTGTGGTGCTCAGACTTCTAAGAAACGGTGAGTTGCTTCATGGGATACCTACTGCCTATGACTCTTGTGTTTTTATTTGGTTAGTGGTCTGTGTTATTAGTTGACATATAGAAATTCAGGGGCTGATGAGATGGTTCAGAAGGTAAAGGTTTTGTGACCTGAGCTTGAATCTAGTACCTACATATAAAGTTGAATGTGGTAATACACATCTGTAATCCCATACTTCTGTGCTGAGACTGGAGGCAGACTCAGGAGAGTCAACTGGACGTTTGTGGGCCAGTTAGTGTGGAATGCGCAGAACAGCATAAATAATGAGATCCTACCTCAAAAACAAGGCAGAAGAATCTTGCAAGTTGTCCTCTGACTATGGTATGTGTGCACGCGTGCGCGCATGCACACACACACACACACACACCAGAAAGAGAAGAATAGTGAGTAAAACTTTTAATTAAATACACACAATGGAAATTTACAGCTTATTTAGTTAAAAAAATATGACATTTTCACGAGGACTTCCTTTTGCTTACACTGAATAAACAGTTAAGAGATACTTTGTGGAAAGCAAGAACTCTGCCCTAGTTTTATCTTCACATTATGGGATGGTTTCTACCTTTAAAAATATTGTGGGCAGGCGTACAACAGCTTCCTACAAATTGCGACATTCCCTCTGGGATGTAGGAAGAGGCTCATGGGACTCAGGAAGTAAAAAACTTCCTAGTTTGGAAAGCTGAAACTTGCAAGATCCATGAGGGCCCCTCCTCATTGTCATATAAGTAGACAGACAGACAGACAGACAGACAGACAGAGAGAGAAGGAAGGAAAGAAAGAAAGAAGGAAGGAAAGTAAGCGAAGGAAGAAATGAATCTACAAGGGGAGGAGGCTGCCCAGATGAGCTGCCAAGAAATTCTCATACCCATTAAGCTGCTTGCAAGATGTGCAGAAAGGACCAGGGTGGCAGCCTCTGAGAGCGAGTGGTGATCTGTGTTAAGGTTGCCTTTCGGTGATACGGCTACTCCATACCCTTACTCCTCTGAGCAACCCAATGCAGATTCAGTGGTTCACCAACTTGGACTCTGGTGCAATCACTATTTGGTCTGTCATGGGCTCCCTAGCTAGAATGAGTAGTGTGTGTGTATGTGTGTGTGTGTTGTGTCTCCCCAGGAAAAGTCTAACACACAACATGGGCTGCTCCCTTTTGAGAATCATATAATTAGTTGGGTAGGCCTCCATAGTGTGCCTGTCTCCCAGATGGGCACTCCTTGCTTATGTCAAATACAGAGTATAATTATCTTTAATTCCCTCTTGTCCACCAAGAGATCAAGGAAGAATACTCCTAAAGAAATGAGAATAAAAGAAGCAATTGAGCAATGCTTCTCTGGCTGAAATAAAGCATTTTCAGGTTGGGTTCTACTTCTTGAAATGATAGGAAATTGTCGGAAGTCTCCCAATATGGGATTGAGTCCATCTTTTCTGTGTCATTTTGAAGAGGAGTCACACGAAGACGTGCTTTCGAAATAGCCAAGCACTGGCCTGCTACACAAACACGATAATCTGCATTTTGCCCCTAGAGCCCACATAAATACAGGCATGGCGACATATGCTTGCGGATGTTGAGGTATGGGATGTGAGGACAGCACCACATTTTGGAGGTGATGCAACCATTTACCACCTCTCTGACCAGCATTCACACAATTTCTCTCCATTCTTTAACAAGTGAAGACAGCAATGCCTAACTCAGAGTCACCATAGTGTGCTTATAAGTGTACATATGCATGCGTGCTTCCACATAAGCATGTATGATAAATATCAAACCGCAGTAGGCGTCACACAAATTATAATTTCTAGTATGCAATCAGTAAGCAATTACAGATTTCTTTGTTTGCAAGAACTAGGCCAGGCACTGCACGCTGTGTTCTGCAATGACTGCCATTTATAACTGTAGCTTCTCAACTAAAGCAACTCATTGATTGAGTCTTTTGTTGCAACCATCATGGTTAGCCCTCATTGTCAAGTTGCCTGGATTTAGAATCACATAAGAGACACACAATTGGATTTTTCTAAGTGTGCTTCCAGGGAGGTACACCTAGGAAGAAAGGTTTAACTGGTATTGTTGCTGGCACCATCTTATGGGCCAGAGTCCTTCCTGGAACTAATGAAAAAGAGAAAGTGAGCTGAGGACCAGCGTTCGACTCGTTAGGCTCTCTAACTTCAGATACAATGTGGCCGTTGCCTCATGCTCCTGCCACCGTGCCTTTCCCGCTGTGATACATTGTGTCCTGAAACCATGATACATTGTATCCTGAAACCACGATACATTGTGCCCCAAAACTATGATACATTGTATCCCAAAACTACGACACAGTGTGTCCTGAAACTATGATACATTGTAGCCTGAAGCTATGATACATTGTTTCCTGAAACCGGGACCCATATTAAACACTTCTTTCTTTCTGTTTCTCTAGTCATTGTGGGTGGTACTTATCTCTGGGTTCATAGTCCTGGGTGCTACAAAAAAGCATGGTGAGGAAGCCACAAGGAGCAAGCCAGTTAGCATCATTCCTCCATGGCCTCTGCATTAACTGTTCCTAGCTTCAGTCCCTGGATGATGGTCAACCAGTTGTAATATGAAATAAACCATTTCCTCCCCAAGTTGATTTTAGTCTTGGCGTGGTATTATAGTCAACTAAGACGCTACACTTGCAGAAGACCTGAGTTTGTCTCTTAGCATGCAAATTGGGCAGCTCACAGCTCTCTGTAACTCCCTTCTTCCTGGCTGTGTCTATGTCTGCTCTGGTCATCCTCTTGTGACATTAGACCCCAGCTTCTTTGACAATTTAGTGTTGACTTAATACCAGTGACTGTCTAGGGAACATTCATGTCTTCAGCTTTACTGGGACATCTGAGGCACCCAACCTGTAGACTGAGCAGCTATGAGCAGCTACCAGGCTAACTCTCCATGGTGTGGACAGCCATTGTTAGTTGCTCAGATACTGTCGTGTGTGTGTGTGTGTGTGTGTGTGTGTGTATGTGTGTGTGTGTGTGTGGTGTTATTGGTAAAATCGGTACTGTTCCTCTAGAGACCACTGACTACTAATAAGCACTTAAAAATCTTTACTATGTTTATGGAGGCACAGTGCTCCTGGGGTTTCGATGCTCTCTTAAGGCTTTTGCAAGCTCCTGCTTACAAATAGCATACTTTTAGCACACACACACAAACACACACACACACACACACACACACACACACAGAATAAAAAACATTGTAGGGAGCATTGTCAGCCCAAGTGTCATAGCTTCATTACATATACATATACAAGCACATATACAAATACATATACATCATATACATACATCATATATACATACATAGATATACATCACACACACACATACAAGTCCTAGAAGGGAGTTGTGAAGTGAACAAGTTGTTCCAGTGTATGGTCCATCGTGGCATATAGCAACCTCGCAGGAGAGCTACACAATTGCTTTGTCTGGCCTCAGTGTCATTAGTACCTTTTAGTGGTAGCTCACATGTAAGGAGGTCCCATGGGAAAGCTATTGCTATTGGCTTACCTACCAGTCTATTAACCCCCCCCCTTTCATGTATTTTCATTCTACCTGTTCTGAAGCATGATTCAACACATAGGAAGTTGCCAGAGGACCTCATGTACGTTGGTAGGCCATGTTTCCTCTCCAAGATGCCTGTTCAGGGCCAATGCCACCCCTTTCTCCTGTTTCCATACATACAGTGCCAATGTCTGGGCTTATTCCTTTAACTGGTACAGTTTCCATAAAGAGTTTAAATTTGTGGTGTCCACAGCAGGGAGCTTTTCACGGCAACACGGTTACTGACGTGAAAGGTATCTTTGAACAAATGAAGAATGAGGAAACCCTCTGAGGGAAATAATTCATCGTATTGGTCTGAAAGAGTGATGATTTTGCTTAACCCGGCAGTCACCCCCTCCTTCAACTCCGTGCTTGGAAAATAATAATTGCTGACTTTTTAATTGTTTGGGTTGATAAAGCTGTCAAGTGAGCACAAGCTATATCAAAACCAGCTGCATGTCATTTTCTTTTGTGTGTATATATGTCAGACTCTGTTTCTCTACATCTAAACTTTCCGCTTTCTCTTTGTACGGAAAACATAATTAGCCCTTTTTCAAGGATAATTTCATATTTGCCTGCATCCAGTTGCCCCCACTTTTTTTTTGTTGTTTCTTTCATTTTATTTCCTCTTTGAGGAAAAAAAAGTTAAAGAGGTTTTACTAAAGCAATTGTTCAGTTGTTATGTTCAAACAATGAGTTATTAATCTATGCTTCTTTTTGAATACCAAAAAGTAGTGTGTGTGTGTGTGTGTGTGTGTGTGTGTGTGTGTGTATGAGCACATGCATGGTTACCATATATTTGCAAGTACCTACAGAATCCAGAAGAGGGAGTGAGATCTCTGGAGATGGGTTGCAGTTGGTTGGGCGCTGTCTGACACGGATATTTGGAAGCAATCAAAAAGTCTTCTAGGGAGGCGGGGAGGAGGCAGAAATTTTTTCAATAAAAAATAAAGTCTTCTAGAAAATCATCTAGTGGTCTTCACTACTGAGCCATCTCTTCAGTGCCTGAATGGCATATTCATGTAACTACCTATATTACTTACTTCTCATGCCATTGTGTTAGAATATTAGATTACAGCATCTTCAGAAAGAGGGTTGATCTACTTTGCTTGTCTGTTGTTATGGTAACATACCAATCAAAAACAACATGGAGGAGGAGAGGGCTTATTTCATTTTACAGGCTGTGGTCTATCAATGAGGAAAGTCAAGGCAGAGACCTGGAGCAGAAACTGTGGAAGAACAAACACTTTTTACCAGCTCATTCTTATATTGCCCAGATCCACCTGCCTAGGGCTGGCACTGCCCACAGTGAACCAGGGCCTCCACATCAATTATCAACAAAGAAAAATGCTTCTCCAACATAACCATAGGCCAATCTGATGGAGGTAACTCTTCAGCTGGAGTTTCCCCTTCCCAGGTGACTCTTGGCTTAGTCAAGTTGACAACTGAAGCTGACGATGACAGGCAGATGGATTTGGGTTCAGAAGTTTCCATATGGGTGCTCTTTACATAACCCACCAGAGAAGGTGGCACTCCTGGGCAGTTTCATTGTACTAGGGCCTCCAGCCCATGAGGTAGTTTTATCCACTTTAGGTGTGGGTCTTGATCTCAGGGAACACCATCACAAATACAGCAAAAGGTGTGCCTTGTCCATTGTTAATCTAGCCAGGTGGGCAATAAATGGAAACGCTACTGTAGACTTAGTTAATATCAGAAAATAAGGAGGGGGAACTCATTGTAATAACAGACAGCACTTTCCGACAGGGTATCTGTCAGGTCCTCTCTTTATGCAGGGCCAGTGTATGAAGAGGTCCAAAGAAGAAACTGTGCTGCCTGCCTCCTTTCCCTTCTTCCTGGCTGTGTCTGTGTCTGCTCTGGTCATCCTTTTGTGGCATTAGACCTGGCTTCTTTGACAATCTAGTGTTGACTTAATACCAGTGACTGTCTAGGGAA
>NC_022010.1:24305877-24322900 GCF_000317375.1 Microtus ochrogaster
TGGAGAGAGAGAAAGAGAGAGAGAGAGAGAGAGAGAGAGAGAGAGAGAGAGAGACTATCAGTTTGTGCTGCAGCAAGCCCCCTGGAGCTGTAGTCACAGGTAGTTGTGAGCTGCCTACCAGAGCTGCTGGGAACTGAACTCTGGTTCACCCTCTGCAAGAACAGCGTGTACTTTTTAGCCATCTTTCAAGCTTCTGAAACAAATTCTTTTTAGCATCAGATTTCAGCAAGTTTAGAGCCACATCTGCTCCTGGAGTTGCCCAGCCCAGGACTCGTCCACTCTTCTTCCCCTCTCCCACCCCAAACTGATTTGTGTTCAATTTTGGTTCTTTGAAGTAAAAAAGACCCTGACATGGCATTTCCCACCAGGGAAGATGCAGAATTCCATCAAGCCGAGTCGGTAAAGCCAGCCATATAAGCTAGCTAAGGTGCCAGCAGTCACTGGTGTAAGCAGCACAAATCTGAGAGACTTAAATGAAAATCATGGGGCTGGATGAGATCATGAGGCAGCGGGAACAGAACGGAACCTTGCCTGAATTTTAACTAAAGACCTTGGGATCCTGCCAACTCCACCACTTTATAGAATGACAACAGGGGCCATAATGGCTTCCACCACAAGGCACAGAGCTCAAGGTATAACTATGAGATATGGATGGCCTCTCACTGCAGAAGGCTGCCGAAGAGATAAAGCTACAGGGTCACTCTTCAGTGGCTCCATGTTAAAGAAAGACTCCAGTGTGGCAGCTGGAGAGATGGCGTTTAAGAGCACTTGTGCAATTGTGAGGATAAAAATTCAAATCCCAGCACCCCTACAACAAGTGGGGCATTGTACACTTAATGTATGGTATGTATACATACCCATAATGCCATATCTAAGGGGTTGGGAGACAGGGTTGCCAGGGCTTTCTGACTTCCAGCATAGCTGAGAAAATAGGAGCCTCAAGTTCAAGGAGAGACTCTGCCTCAAAGGAATAAATGGAGAGTGATGGAAAATGACACCTAGCACCTTCTTCTGCACATGCACAGGCTTACAGACACACACAAACACACACACACACACATACCAACACATGCATGCAAACAAACAATCCCTTTTAAGAACAGGGACTCTCAGTGTTTCTATACTTTGAAAGACTTTATGTCTTCTCCCCAATAGTCTTTTCACTATTGCACCAGTAGGTGCATCTTGCCTGACAGGTCGGTATTGTAGCACGCAGGGTTCACAGTGTAAGAACATTGGTAGCTTTTCTCCCTGGCAGCCTATAAAGCAAATTCTGGCACTATGAATGCTGGCCAGCAGGGATGTAGCTTCCAGCTTGGTTAAAGCTTTGTTTCTTTGTATCTTGGGTTAGGAAATGCGGTGTCTTCAGCAACAGGGTCTTATTATCTAGCCCTAGTGTACAACTGAGACCCATGGCAGTAGCCTGTATTGTTTTGGGGGCTATCTGGAGCCTCCCTGGTCAATAATTCACACTTGAAAGTAGGATTTTCATTTAAAAACCTATGATTTCTGGAAGGAACACTTCTTCAGTTGTTGTGACAGCCCTCACATATTAACCAAAGTACTCCATTAAAACATGGACTAGTGTTACAAGAATGGATGTCATTTCTCAGAATCATTTTTACACACTATATGGCCACATTCTTATCCAAGAGGGTTGGGGAGATGGCTCAGTCTGTGAAGGGTTTGCTGTTCAAAGTCTGAAGTTCTGCTCTCGATCCTCCAGAGCCCACGTGAAAAATCCAGGCATTGTGACAGGTGCCTGAATCCGAATACTATGATTCACAGACAGGTGGAACCAATGAGCTCAGCGACTGGCCACTGTAGTGGAACTGGCACGTTCCAGGTACCGGCGAGAGATGCTATCTCAGAAAATCAGGGGAATGACTCTATAAAATAATATTTGAGATTAACTCTCTGGCCTCCACATGCATGCATACACATGTCTGCACACACCCCCTGTGTATCTATACTCACGTGAGCACACGCGTATGTATGCACATACCACATACATATCACATAATGCACTCATGCTATATATAGACACATAAAGTACACACAGCGAGAAGGTTGCATTGCAGTAACCAAATATCAGCAGTCTCCAAAGAAACATGGTTTAGATATTTACTCATTGCTTGTCCACTTCTCTGAATCTTGGAGAGACGCTTCACGTGTTCAATGGAACTACATCGTCATGCCCAAAGTGATCAAAATGGATATCGATTCTGCACCACTGTAGTTGATGAAGACCCCCCCACCACACACACACTCAATACTTATAGGATTAATAGTAGGGGAGACAGAAAGATCAGACAGGGTGGGGGTCATAGTGATCAGAATGTATTTTATACACATGTGAGATTGTCAAAGAATGAATGCAATAAAGGTAAAAAGAAATTAGTGAGCATCGAAAGACAGCCCTAAAAGGAATAAATGAGGAGAGGATCTTGCACCAACCGGGAAAAGGTGAAGCATTGGTGAGATGTTGCTTAGAGACTTCTTGATGACATGGATGAGAGAACTGCCCAGAAAAAAAAAAGCAGGAAGGAAATACTGGAAACTCCAAATCTCTCTACAGTGCAACCATCAACCTGCTAATACTGGGGCTAGAGGGGTTGCTCAGTGGGGAAGGGAGCTTGCTGTGCAAATAGGAAGGTCTGAGTTCAAATGACCACTACCCAGTAGATGCTGGGTGCAGCCATGCATGTGTCTGAACCGCAGTGCTCTGGTGGGCAGAGACAGGAGAATCGCTACCAGGTTATCTCCAGATTCAGTGAAGACTGTTTCAAGTGGGTGAATGGGGCATCTCATGCCCTCCTCTGGCCTCTGTGTACAGAGCGTGCACACCTGCACACAAGCATGAATGTATATTCTATACACTGTACACACACAGATACACACAAAAAACCCTTAAAATTTTAAGAAAAGAAAAATGGGTCTTGTCACATTGTTATTGTTGTGCCCCACAAAAAAAAATAGCTGTAGGAGCACCTTTTGTTGTCTGCGTGGGTCGCCCATAATTAAAAGGTTGAATTAGTCATGTAAACAAATTATTGTGAACAAAGGGGTTTACAAATTCTGGCTAATTGGTTTGAATTCCCCGAAGCTTTCCACTGTTTTTAATTCAATAACACAGTGTAAATTTTCCAGTTAGGGAAACTCTAACAGGAATTGGCAGAAAACTAAATAATTGATATTGTCAGCAAGAGCGGCAGCAAGTGCCGGTGTTATTGTTTGCCAGCAATTTCCAGGGAGGATAAAGCATGAAGTTTAATGAATTAGCAATAGAAGCTGTAGTCAGCTGGTTCTCAGTGGCCTCTCCATAGGCTTGGCCTCTGGCTGGGAAAAAAAAATCCTAAAGTGCATATGACTAGACCGACAGCTGGCTTGGAATATGACGGAGCACACCACGGTAACTCGTGCTCTATGATGGGCCTGGAAACAGTGATGAACATGTGTGGTTGCTGCATGCTGCTCGCTGTCTCTGAGCTTCATGGTGATTGTCCGTCCAAACAAACATCTGGAATCAAAGGGATAAGGCTGACTCTCGAGTCTTCAGACAACGGCTTGGGAAGACAGGAGGCATGTCTGTTACTTATATTCAGGGTTTCCTAAAGTTGGCTGCTGGTGGGACTGCAAATTGATACAGTCACTATGGAAACTGGTGTGAAAGGCCCACAAACACTTGAAAGCAAGACGACTGTAGGATCCTTGGGGGTATACTTGAAGAAATCTAAGGCAGCCTACCACCAAGATATCTTCCCTTTGTGGGTTGGAGAGATGACTTGGTGGTTAAGAGTTTGGTTGCTGTTATAGAGGACCTCAGTTTGGTTCCTAGCATCTATGTCAACCTGTTACAGGTTTAAAACCACATGTAACTCTCTCTCTCTCTCCTCTCTCCCTCCCTCCTTCTCTCTCTCTCTCTCTCTCTCTCTCTCTCTCTCTCTCTCTCTCTCTCCACACACACACACACACATACACACAATTAAAAAAACAAAACTGTTTTCAAAAAATTCTATTTGCACGTTCATCTTTGCTGTACCACTTTGCAGTAACCAATTCGTGGAAGTGGCTTCCATGCTGGTCAATTGATGATGGAAATACAGAACATATACCCAATGGAGTGTTTTTAGCCATGAAGACAAATTAGATTATGTCACTTGCAGAAAATGGATGAAAATGGAGATCATTATGTAACGTGGTATAAGCCAGACTCAGAAAAATATATATCACATGTTTCTTCTCATGTGCAGAATCTAGATCTTTTTTAAACAATCATGAAAAAGGGGAGAAGCTATTTTAGACAGGAAAATGACTAATGGAAAGGCAAGAGAGGATAATGGGAGGGTGAATATGATCAAAGGATATAATATACATACATGAAATGTTATTATGAAACTCATACCTTTTGCAATTAATAATTATTATAAATAAGAAGATTCAGTGTAAACTACATATTTACTCCAATGGTCAGAGTTGATTGTCAGCTTGGAAGAGTCTGGCTTGCATTACCTGGGAGAAGCTGCTGCATGCCCATGACCTCCCAAGTATTCTCCTCTCTCCACCTCCCATCTCATGACAGGAATTCTGGGATTGTGGGAGTGGGGTACTGAACTCAGATCCTCACGCTTGCACCGATGCGTTATCCACCGAGCTACCGCCCAGCCTGGCATCCAGCGTGGTACTTTAATCCACACATACAAGATGCAGCAGTCAGGCCAGGGTAATTAACCTCTCCATCACCTCAAACATATATCGCTTATCTGGATTTTGTACATTAAATTCTTTCTTCTAGATATTCCACAATATGAAATTAATTGCTGTCAACCACAATCATGTTGTGGTGCCAGAGGAAGTAGAAGTTGTCTCACTGACTCTGTTATACCCCTTTACACGTCAGCCACCCCCTTTGAAAGCTTCCCATTTAATGTTCTAAAGTGAGAAAGCACACTTGGTATAAAAGTCATATAAAACTGAGAGATGGATGCTAAAAAAAATATAAAACAAAACAAAGCAAAAAAACAAAACAAAAAAACAAAAAACCAGGTTTCCTGCCCAATGTAGTGGAGTAAACATTTCTGAACAGGTATTTCACTAATATTTGACTTTTCCCATTTTCCCCAGACATTTTTCCTGTTTTCATAAATCTCTTCTCTCTAAATGAGATTTCTCTCCTGTATCTGCCAGTTCACTTTGAAACATAATATATGGGCTGGAAGATGGCTCAATGGGTAAGAGCCCCGGCTGAATAAAACGCGAGGGCCCCAGTCAGATTTCAAGGACTGGTATACTAAGCCAGACACAAGTGTTGCATACCTATACCCTCAGGGCTGTAGGATACAGAGACAGGGGGATGACTGTGGCTCGCTGGCTGCCAGCCTAGCTCCAGGTACAGTGAGAGACCCTGTCTCGGAGGAGGGGGTGTGGAGAGTGAAGAAGCAGAGTGCTGAATAGCCTCGTCTGTCCTCCGTGTACAGGTGGGAGAGCACGCTCACCCACACTCGTGTTCATGTATCACACATACACACTCACATGTACACATACCACACACAGATACACACTCACATGTTTTTATACCCAAGTGTGCACAACACACACACACACACACTGCAAAATAAGCCACAGGAGCTTTCAACTTGATAGATGAGCAATTTACGTTCCCTTTCCTTCATACTGTTTCTGGTGACTTTACAAGTACTTTAGGCTCCATGTTTAGCAATTTTGTGATCATGGCTGTGATGACCAGAATGGAGCTGCTGTCTTTCTTGTAATGCTTTTCCCTGCACTTTATTAATAACTGTATGGTCTGTCCTTGGCTTAATTTCCACTGACCCCAAAGAGAAGGCTTTCTTCATGCGCTGGCAAGGTTCTGAGATACTTTCACACATCTTTATAACTCCGGGAAGCTGTTGGTTTCATTTGTTTCCTGGAGATATACTTGATGGCCCCATCTGCTCTCCAACAACTCCAACCTCTGCCATTAGAGGTTTTATTGTGGATGTCTTCTTTGAACTCTTTTACCTCTTGCAAGAGCATCGATGACTCTGGGAGATGGTTTGCCACACTAGAGCAAGGACATGACTTCGAACCCTCAGAATGCTCAGAGCCCAGAGACAACGGTACTTGTCTAGAATCCCAGCACTCCTATAGGGAGATGGGCAGAGGCATGCGAATCTTAGGATGCTCCAGAGCTGGAGAGACTGGAGCACAGAGGAAAGAACAATACAGAGACTCCCTCACACGGAGGGCACGGTCTGGCTGCTGAGGTTGCCCTCTGGTCTCCGCCGTGGCATATCACACACACAAACACGCACACGAACACGCATGTGTGCACGCACACACACACATGTAAAAACCAACTTGCTTCCACATAGACTCTTGGTTTGATACTATTTTTTCTCTTGTTTATGTAGGTGTAACCTTGCTGTCTTTTGGTACCAAACATTTCATTTTCTAAGCCTGAGGCCACTACTTTTTCCCCTTTTGTCCCTTGAATGATTTGTTGTCTGGAAGCTTTGTAACTAGTTCCTTCTAAACCCCTCCATTCCGAACTTTCAAACTTTCATAATTTTTTTTAACTAACAGTTCTTTATTTTATTTAAATAACTTTTTTCATTTATTTTATATATGGACCACAGCTTCCCCTCCTTCCTCTCCTCCCAGTCTCCCCCTGCTTCCCATCTACCCCCTCCCTTCCACTCCATCTCTGTCTCCATTCAAAAAGGGGCAGATCTCTCATGGGCTTGCACAAAGCATGGTATAATGTTGTTTTTTCCCACTTGTCCTTTCGTTATAAAGTTTTTCTGCATTATTACTTTGTCATTTTCTATGTACTGCTTTTGTTTTTAAATTTCTCAAAAACTTCATCTCCAGAATAGAATCCATCATTTTCTTATATTTTATTTTTCTTATATTTTAATTAATTGACTTGCGTGTGTGTGTGCGCACGCGTGCATATATGCATATGTCACGGTGTGTGTGTGGCGGTCAGAGGACAACCTGTGGGAGTCAGTTCTCTCCTTCCATCATGTGGGTCCCTGGAATCAAACTCGGGTCATCTGGCCCAGCAGCAAGCCCCTTTACACACTGACCCACATTATTGGCCCTATATTTTGTTTTCTAGCTTCCATTTCTTCACACACTCCTATGCTTCTAGCCGTATGTGTGTGTGCATGTACATGCATGTACATGAAATGGATGTGGCATTCTTTGATTTTCTGTATTACATTGCCCAACTCTTTTATAACTGAATTTTAAAGTCTGATTTTATTTAATTTCTAGAATAGAGTGCTGGTTTACTTTTTTCGGTCTCTCCCTCTTTTATAAAGTCTCAAAGGGTTCCAATGTAAGCTCCCCACTGCTGGTTACCAGCTCGCTCTATGTCCTTACAACCATGAACTGTGACCTCACCACCTCCATGCTTTTTCTGCCATTTGTCCTGCATATATTCATATTATTAATCATACAGAAATGCACATGGGGACATTGCTGGGATAGTGGTTTTTACTAAATACGATTGCAAAATTTGAGATAAGAAATTGAAAGCACAAAGGTGGTCTTTGCAAATACGCAAGTCGGTGAGTTTGTAAGAGATTTAAAGACGTGGCCTAGTCACTAAATCCCACCAGAAATATCTCAAAACAGATCGTGGTTTTGATATTTCTTCCATTTATTTCGTTTGTCTTTACTGAAGCCATAACGAGAGAAGAGATAGCAAGCCCATTGTTAAATGAGTGAGACAGTGGTGGCCTGAGGCCGTCCCTGAGTGAGAAAGGGGGCAATTAGAGCTATGGTGCTTGCTGCCAGTGACTGTGCTTTACTTAACAATCTCAAAGATTTCTGTTTATTGATGTGTCTGTGTGTGCACATGAGTGCCAGTGATTGCGGTGGTCAAAGCAGGGCATCAGATCTCCTCGAGCTGGAGTTACAGGCAGTTGTGAGCAGCCCAGTGTGGGTTTGGGGAGCCAAACTCAGGTCTCTGCAAGAGCTGCAAGTCCTCTGAAGCTTTCAGCCATCACTGTAGCCCTCCCTTCTTTATCTTCAGGGCTCAGGGTCAGGATATATGCTGATAAAGTGAAGGTTCTGCTTCCGGGCCAGAAAGATGGCTCAGCAGGTAAAGGCACTCGACACTAAATCAGACAATCTATATTTGATCCCAGGACCCAACATGGTGGAAGAAGAGAAGAGACTGGACTGCCACACTTTCTTCTTTGCCCTCCACTCAGGTGCTGTGGCTTGTGAACACATACACTAAATAAATTTAAATGGTGCTTAAACTCTAATTACATTCGCCGCATATTCTGTTGCAATAAGATAGTATGTGATTTAAAGAGCAGTTTATAGCAAAATGATTTATTTTGGCTCATGGTTTTAGAGAGTTCGGTCCATCGTGGCGGAGAAGGCATGCTGGCATAGAGTAGCTCATGTCTTGGCAGCCAAGAAACAGGGGGAGGGAATCCCATACCAGTGGGCTCCATTCTTCTTCCCCTTTTGTTTCAGCCTGGCCCCCTGATGTGCAGGATGACACCACCCCCTCCCCCAACCTTAGTTATCCCTCCCTGCCATCAGCCTCACAGCTATCCCAGAGATGTGCTTGACTCGATGTCTCTTAGGTGTCCCATGGTCCAATGAGGTTGACAATCTGCACAAACCATCGTGATCACAAAGGGCAACTTCATCACTAGACCAGGTCTAGAGAGACCAGATGTAAACAGGCCACAGTCAACGGATGGGTCTGCAGAATGGATGGACCCCTGCTCAACCCAGTGCCAGGTGCTAATAATCAGCTGCATTGGTCTTAATCCCATCTGTGATTTTGCAGTCAGCAGGCAGATTGGCAGAGTTAATTTACAGCACCCCGTGATCTCTCCCAAGCCTTGTATGTGTCAGTTCAGGCAGGAAATGGCATGTCTCATGTCTATTTTACACAGGGGGGGGCGGGAGTAAGAGTTAAAGGAAATCTCAGTATTGGAAAGCTCATTTTTAACTCAATTGTCTAATTACGATTATGGTGTCTGGATGATTAAGCAGGACCAAAAAGGTAACACTCGCTTCTCAGATCATAGTTGAAGGACTGCTAGCCAAGCATGAAGTTTGGTTCATGATCATTAGAAGCTCACAGCAAAGCCTCTGGGCACTGCTGTTGAGCTCCAGCTCATCCTGACCTTCAAGCCACCTCTGATAATGACAGTGGGCTGACTTTGTTGTTCAGGCTAGGAGCCTTTCCATTGGCTAGATCAGTTCATATGTAATTGAATTCAGTTAATTGATATGAAATATCATTGTCACCAGATTTTGTAATTAAAAAAATAAAGTATATCTGGGGAGATGTCTCAGCCATAAAGAGCATGAGGATCTCAGTTTGATCCCCAGAACCCACATCAAAAAGCCAGGAATTGTGCCACATGCTTATAATCCCACTGCTAGAGAGGTGGAGACAGGTTGGGGGTCACCAGAAGCTGAGGAACTGTAATAAAGGGTCACAGCATTAGGAAGGCTGAGAACCACTGATCTAAGAGGAGGTGAAATACTCCATCCTGCAATGAAGCTGTTAAGACAGGAAGTAAAATAACTCCAAAGAGCTCCATTTTAACGGACAAAATTGACTAGATCCCTCCCTTCACAAGAGCATATAAGCAATAAAGATGGTGGAGAGGCACTCTCAGACAAGCCTAGCCACTTGGAAGAAGCAGACAGTCACAGACAAGTCCGGTTACCTGGCAGAGCCTCTCAGATCAATGGCACTAACTGCAAAGGCCACTCTGCAACCTGTTGGGTTGCCTGTAGGCTGTACAGTGTGCTCCTGGTCCCAGATTCTGTGAGCTGTTGTCACCAAATGCTTGGGTGGGTCTTCCATGATGCTCCCTCTGCTGAGTAAGGTCTTCTCCTTTAAATAACTGCTTGGTCACATTCCTGTAACCCTAATAACATGCATTAGTTCACCAAGTTGGACTGCGGTGCTATTTGTGCTGTGGTCTGTTATCAATTACTTACCTAGGATGAGAAAACATTTGCTCTTGTCTCTCTAGAGGCCATACAATATGAGGTTTTTCTGGTTCTGCCCTCATGGATGGTCTTAATGTCATTATTGGGGAAATTAGTTATTATGAGAGTTGCTTTCTTATAAAAGGATTATTGTAGGTCGCTCCTTATCCTCCCCCACCCTTTTCTCTGTCTTCCCCCTGCCTTCGATCAAAGAATGATCTAGAAGGACATCTCTTGCTAAATATCGCTTCTTGATGTTGATCTTTCAACCTGTAGAACTGTAAGAACTGACTCTCTGTTCTTTGGAAGTTACCCAGGCACATACCATATGTGATAGAAATATGAAATAAATGGGTTAACACTTTAGTGGGGTTGCATGTTCTAAGAAAGATAACCAGGAGCAGCACAGCTTTCTGTGCTGAGTGGTGTCATGGTTAGAGGGGGGCATGTGGTGAGTGCATAAAATCTACCTGGACAGCATCCTTGTGCCCTATAGGAGCACAGTAAATTTGTGTTTAAGGCTTCATTCCCAAACAAACTGTGGTTTCATTGATCTTTTCTGCAAGCATTTATTGAAAAATCTATGCTATGTCAGTCTCAGCACAGACAGGAAATGTAAAAAGACGTAAGACATAGTCCTAGACTTAAAGAAATGACCCAGGTCTTGTCATGAGGGAGAGAAGCCAGTCAGTGTGTGGGAAACTGCATTAGGCAACATAATAACTGCTGACATTATTCTAACATTTGCTCTATCTGGGCTAAGCACTTTAAACACACACTGAATAAATCCGGACCGGAGTTCTGGAAAGAAAAAAAGTCCCAGTTTCATTTCTGCTGCTGTGATAAAATACCCTCCCAAAAAATTACTCTAAAGGAAAAAGAGTTTATTCAGCTTTCAGTTACAGGTCACAGTCCGTCTGTGTGGGGAAGTCAAGGCAGGACCACAAAGCAGCCAGTCACATCACATGCAGAGTCAAGAGAAGAGGAAATAAATACAAATATGCTTACTGCTCACCTCTCTCTCTCCCCTTCCCTCCCTCCCTCCTTCCCTCCCTTCCCTCCCTTCCTCTCTTCTTCTTCCTCTCCCTCTTGCCCTCAACTCCCTTTCTCTCTTTGTTCTTATAGAATTCAGGATCCAAATCCAGCCCATGTTCTCATTCAGGGTTGCTCCTCTCATCTCAATGAATAGAAACAATATAATTCCCCATAGTCACCCACAGGCCAACCCAATCTAGACAGCCCCTCATTGACATGGGGCAGTCTGATCTAGGCAGTGCCCCATTGGTGTGGGACAATGGTCTTGTGCCCTGTAAAGATTTGTCACTTGTATTGTTTTAATAAAACACTGATTGGCCAGTAGCCAAGTAAGAAGGTATAGGCGGGGATGGGGGGCGACCAGCCAGGAAGTATAGGTGGGGTGACAAGAACAGGGGGGATTCGGGGAAGAAGAAAGGCTGAGTCTGTTCATCACTGAAGGAAGTCAGGGCAGGAACTCAAGCAGGGCTAGAACCTGAAGGTCAGAGCTGATGCAGAAGCCATGGAGGGGTGTTGCTTACTGTCTTGTTTTGTATAGCTTGCTTAGCCTGCTTTCTTATAGAACCCAGAACCACCAGCCCAGGAATGAGACTACCTACAATGTGCAGGGCTTTCCCCACACTGATCATTAAGAAAATGCCTTGCAGTAGAATCTTATGGAGGCATTACCGAAATTGAGGTGCTTTTGTGCCTGATGACTCTAACTTGTGTCAAATTGACATAAAACCAAGCAGTATATTAGGACGAACTTTTTAAAACAAGTGAGTTTTGAGAGAGAAATAACAGGAAAAAGTCAGCCACAGCAACTATGTTCATTTTCAATTCAAAAAGATCAGTGTAACATTCTGGAAATGGAATCTAGACATTCTTGGGGCACAGGGAAATAAGTACCTCAGTCATCAATTGCTTCCTATGCAGGCGTGAGGACCTGAGTTGGGGTCCCCAGCACTCAAAGAGCAGGTGTAGCAAAGCAGAGGAGGTAGAGAAAGGAGGATCCCTGGGTTTGTTGGTCAGTCATCCTTGACAAATTAGGATGAGTTCAATAAGAGACAATGTCTTTAAAAAATATGGTGGAAAGTCATTTTTTAAAATGACATTTGACATTGACCTCTGGCCTCCACAAGCGTGTGCAAGCACACACACATGTACACATGTGTGTGTGCATATATATACAGACCATTGTGTTAGCTCTAGAATAAATTACTCTATGATGCATGAGGTTGAAATTTAGACAAGATAAACACAATTCGAAATGATCAAGGCCAACAGCAAAAGTGTGTCATCTGAGCGAAGGAAAACGTTAGCCATACGATTATAGACAAGGTCAGAGAACCACTTATGGCAACGACTTCTTGAGGATGAGTTCTTTCAGGCAGAAGAAACAGTGAGAGAGCTTCGGTGCAGGAGGGCGATGCAGCTCAGCCGCACAAGTGGTTTGAAGTGTATAAATTACTAGGCACCGTGTGAATGGGTGGAATGGAGCTGGAACAGCAGGGCTGGAGGCTGTGAGCTGGCTTAGAGCACTTAAGCTAGACGATGGAAATAGGCATCCGTGTCTCACCTTTGACCTCCCCTCTACTCCGATTACAGCCCACCCACTAGCCACCACCATCAGCATCACACGGAAGCTCATAGCAACTCAGTTTCTCCTTGTGACTTCACAGCACACACCTGCATCCAGCTCTTCATGTATGTGTGTTCGTGCAGGTGCATGTGTAGGTGTGTGTGCGTGCACATGGAATCCAGAGGTCAACACTGTTGCTCTCTGCATGTTTGCACCTCAACAAGATCACAGTGGCATGTTTGGGGGCAGTTTTACTCTGAGGCAGTCTTGGTGAGGGCTGGCTTTCTTTTCCTTTCCACTGAACATTGTGCATTAGGAATCAGTGTGTCTCACCCCGAAGTCCATTTGTTGCACTGACCTACTTAGGAAATGAGAAATTTTAAAAATTAGTTCTAGGGGAGCAGTTTTGTAGCCTGAAAGTGTTTTCCTTTTCTGCATCTCTGTAGCCAGTAACTCTACTTTTTTTTAAGTTACAATTAGTCTGTCCTGTGCTAAGCCAGACCTAAAATTAGGAACATGGAATGTACTCACTCATATTTGGTTTCTAGCCTTAAATAAAGGACATTGAGCCTATAATTCATGATCCTAGAGAAGCTAAGTAAGAAGGAGAACCTAAAGAAAAACATATAGGCATCCTTCTGAATATTAACCTTCATCAGGCGATGAAAGGAGACAGAGACAGCTTTGCATATTTAAAAAAAAAAACAAAATGGAACAAATCACTGAAGTCAAGATCTTCACATTAAGATCTTTAGGTAGTGGCTAGAGAGGTTGCTCATTGCTTAAGAGCCCTTGGCTGCTCTTGCAGAGGACCTGAATTTGGTTCCCAGCACCCAAAGTAGGCAATTAACAACTGCCTATATTTCTAATTCCCTCTTATGCCCTTTGGGGACAGCCGCACACACATGCACGCATCCATGCATGCAGCATGCACACACGACAAATGAAAATAGATCTCCAGGGAATCCGCATTCCCATTATGTTTGAGACGCAAACACACTCTTGAGTCACATGAGTTTAAGCCTTCTCCAACTTTACAGTTTCTTTGTGTCTTACTTCCCCGACATATTTAAAACCATTCTAATGGAATGCTGTACCTCTTGGTATAGAACTCCTATAGAGTAATGCCTGAGATCAAGACACTCAGGAAGCAGAAGCTGGAAGCTCTTAAGTTCATGATCACCCTGGGCTACATGGCGAGTCCGGGGATAGACTTGAACTACAGAGTGAGATCCTACCATTGAAACACTTGAGAGTTAGGGAGATGACTCAGTGGGTAAAGTGCTTATTATACCAATACGAGAGCCAGGGCCCTTGTTGGAGTCAAGTGGCCGGGCTGGAAAGATGGCTCAGCGCCTAAGAGCATTTGCTGTTCTTGCAAGGACTTGAGTTCAGTTCCCAGCACCCACATTAGGTAGTTCCAGCCGCCTGTACCTTCAGCTTCAAGGAAACCAATGCCCTCTCCTGGTCTTGGGGAGGGGGGGCACCTGTGCACATACGGCACATGCATACAGGTGCACACACAGAGGTAAACCTCAAAACAAATCTTTTATTTTTTTAATATTAAAAGCCATGGGGTCATGACCCCCACACACACCTGTAGTCCTGGCATCAGGAAGTAGGAGACTGGGAATCCCCAGGGTGAACTGGCTAGCCAGACTAGTCAAAACAGCGAGCTCCAGGCTCAGTGAGAGCCTGACCGAAGAAGACACGTGACATCAACTTCAGATCTCCGTATGCACATGCACACATAAAAATGTGCCTCTACACGCATACAAACACATGCACCTATGTAAATAATAGACAGATAACAAGTAAAATCAATCACATCATTTTTCTGCCTTTCTGCCTACCCCAGCAACTGAAGCAGCTTGCTCCTAGAGACTGAACATGCAGCTCAGCTGGAAGACTGGTTGTCTGATATACATGGGGTCCTAAATTAGATGCTCTGCACCACCAACACGTGCGTACATGTGTGTATGTATGTATATATGTATGCACACATATATGTATGTATATATATATATGTCTTTGATATATAAATGCTGCCACCTAGTTCTGCCACCAGCTTGTCCTAAGAGAAAATCAAGTCCTCTTGTTGTTTGCTGTAGCCTTCAGTGAATAATCTCACCCATCTCCCAGACACAGGAAGCCCCTCCCAGAAAAGGCACATTTCTATTGCCTTTGTGAATGAAATATTCTTGTCTCCATCTTTATCCATTTTAACTCGGTGCAGTCAACCAGTTGGGAAGATAATTAATGTCTCTGAAGAATAAATTGTGTGGCACAGATTCAGATAAATGATTCCAACCTGAGGCAAGATTATGAAGACGTAGTAAGGATCCTAACAAGGGGGGGGGGAGTGGAATCTGCTCTTGATGTTCTTAATGAGATAAAGATAAAATATTTGCCAGACCAATGGCCAAACCAGTACGAAAGCTACGTGGGAAGCAGGACGTGCATTTGGAAAGGCCATCTGCTACAATTTATAATTATCCATTGTGCTTTGAAACCCTTCCATCCTGGCGGGTGCTAGCATCTGTGCTCTCGTGCGATCAAGAATGAGATGATTTCTTTTGATTTTTCAGGAACGATTTGGTACTTGGGTTAGATAAGGGGAACTTCAGGGCCATCTATTTGACTCCTTCTTCTGTTCGCCAACCGTTCTTTGAAGACATGGGGATAACTGCTACCCTAACACATGAGAACTGGAAATATAGACGGTTGGGGAGAGGGTGACCCAGAGCAAAGTGCTTGCAGGCAAGCATGGGGATCTGAGTTCAGATCCCTGGTACCCACACAAAAAATCCAGGTGTGCCTACACTCCTGGCACTGGGAAAGCGTAGACAGGAGCATCTCAGAGACTCACTGGTCAGGTAGTCTAGCCCATTAGTGAATTCAAGGTTTAATGGGAGATAATTACAAAAAATAAGGTTGTGAACAACTGAAGAATACTGGCGTCAATCTCTGGCCTCAGCATGCATGGCCACCTACATACACACACCTTCACATTCGCACACACACACACACACACACACACACACACTTAGCAAGTTAATATTTTATCTAGCCCTTTAGTATCTCAGAAGAGTAACTGGAAGAGTTGAGTAGTGGCTTTGCTAAATTTTTATTTTTATTTGTATACGTATACATACATATATGTAAAACGTGTGTGTGCATGTTTGTGTGTGTGCATGTTCATGTGTGTATGTGCAACATATGTGTGTGTGTAGACCAGCATCATTTCTCAGGAGCCATTCACACTGCTTTTTTGAGTTCTCTCGTTGGCCCAGAGCTCACCTATTAGGCTACACTGATTGGCTAGGAGCCACAGGAATACTCTTGTCTCTTCTTCCCCAGTGCTGAGGCCATAAGTACAGGCCACTGCATAGAACTTCCTTTTAAAAGCTTGGATTCTAGGGATGTATGCTTACAAGGCAAGCACTTTATCAACTGGGCCATCTCCCTGCCATCACATTTGCCCATTTAATTTTTAAAGTAATTATTATTATGGTTTACACAATGCAAGTCTGTTCTAGTTTCCATGTAAGTGTATAATGTACTTTTGATTGTATCAACCCTGTCTGTACTCCACCACCATCCTCATCCCCACACTTCCTGTTCCCGTTATCCGCTTTGTTCTTCTAGACGATTTCATTTCAACTTTGATGTCCTTTGTACATATACAATGTATGTGTCTATAAAGAAATCCTAGGACTCGTAGCTGACACTGAGCGTGGTACCTGGGTTTCTTGACTGGCTAGTCTGGCTGGTCTCACTTAGTAAGATGCAGTTTCTGACTGTGTGAAGCTTCTATTACATCTTCCCCCTCAAAGAGCCTGAGATAGCCACATGGGCAAAAGGTTTGCTTTTCATACACAGCGGAAGAATTGCAATTCCCGGATCAATCAATCAACCCACCTCAGGTAGAGTTACAGTAGCGAAATTATGAAACCATTCTTTTAGCTCTTCGCTTTGCAGGAACCATTGTGATGAACCGACCACTAAAGTTGCCCAGTGAGATGCGATCACTTGAAAACCTGCCCCGCTACCCGGCAAAGTGCCCTGAGTCAGGCATAAAAGGAACGCTCCTAAGTATTTCCCCAGCTCTGTCTCTTTGAATGGAGTTCTTCACTCTGTGAAGTGGAGCTCTGTCCCCAGCCCTAAACTTTCCGCACTGCAGGTTCAAAGCCATGTCCCTTGCTCTCGTATTTTCTGAGACCTGTTTGTGGGGCTCTGCAAGCTGTGGGAGCACAGCTCTGTGAAGCAATGTCAGGGTGACCCGCAGGTTGCAGCAGAAGATGCAAAGGGGCTGTGTGAGGGGTGGGGGCTGCAGTGCGGGCTTGAGCGAAGCCCTCTTCCCTCTAAGCTTCTCCTTAAAACATAGATTTAAATGTTTCTTTCTTTTTTTTTTTTTTTTTTTTTTTTTTTTTTTTTTTT
>NC_022010.1:24323000-24329299 GCF_000317375.1 Microtus ochrogaster
TTTTGGTTTTTCGAGACAGGGTTTCTCTGTGGTTTTGGAGCCTGTCCTGGAACTAGCTCTTGTAGACCAGGCTGGTCTCGAACTCACAGAGATTCGCCTGCCTCTGAATGTTTCTTCTTACCATTCACCCTCTTCTTAACTTCTCTGTTTGTTTAGAAACAGGAGCTAATGAAATGGCAGTGTGGAAGGTGGCTTGTCACCAAGTCTTATGATCTACTTGAGTTCTATCCCTGAGACCTCCATATGCTCAATGGCATGTATTCCTACATATACACTACACATACATATACATGTGCGTATGCAAAAAGAAAAGTATTGAGACTAGGATGTGTGGATCTTTTCTCTTTCTTTCTTAAAGTCTTTTGTGTATTTCCTTCCCTGAAAAGAGTTTATTGGATGAGAAGAAAAGTTCTATCAAGAATTTTGTTGTTTTCCACAAAGTTATTCTCAACTTTTGGAAAATTGGGGAAAGGTGACATGCTATTTTTCTCACATGTGACAGTGTTGGGGACAAGGGAGATGGTTCAGATTGTAATGTGGTTTGCTATGCAGGGTGAGAATGTGAATTTGATCTTCATCTTAAATAGCCAGGCCAGTAATCCCAACACTTGGGAGGTGGAGATAGGAGGATCCTGGGAACTAAATGACCAATCAGTCCAGCTGGATCAGCAAGCCCCAAGTTCAGTGAGGAGCCCTGTGTTGTAGGAGCAGCGGTGTGCTGCGTTCCTGCCCAGCTCCGCAAGGCTGAAATAATTACATGGAAACTGTATTCTTTTGAACACTGCCTGGCCCATTAGTTTCAGCCTCTTATTGGCTAACTCTCACATCTCGATTAACCCATTTTTTAATAATCTGTGCAGCCCCACAAAGTGTGGCTTACCAGGAAAGATCTTAACCTGCGTCTGTGTTGGGTGGGAGAATCATGGCGACTCACTGACTTGGCTTTTTTCTCTCAGCATTCTGTCTGTCTACTCTGCCTACCTAATTTTCTGTCTTATTAAAGGGCCAAGGCAGTTTCTTTATTAACCAATGAAGTCAACACAAAACAGAAGACTGTCCCACATCAGCCCTGCTTCCAAAGAACAAGATGAGGAATGATAAAGGAAAACATCCAACATGGACTCTGACCTGCATACACACTCCCTACACGTATGGGTACACACACACACACACACACACACACACACACACACACACACACACACACACAAAGACACAGCAATGTAGATTTGTTTAGAAAAATCCAAGATGGACTTTCTCTAAAAGTTAAGTCTTTGTTTCTGTTGATGAGATAAAATATCTTGATAAAAAGCAAATTAGGGGAGGGAAGGGATTATTTGGGTATAATTCCAGTCTAAAGTCCCAGGAATGTCACTGTAGGAACTCCTGCAGCTTGTCACATTCAACACATCCACAGTCAAGAGCCAAACAAGAATAAACATGTACATCCTCGTTGGCTTGTTCTCAGCTTGACTTCTCTTTTCTTAAAGTGATCAGGACCCCTGACTAAGGAATGGTGCCACCAACAGTGGATTGAATCTTCAGATGTGAGTTACCTGTCCAGACAACCCCCCACAGACATGCCCCTGGACCAACCTGATCTAGATAACTCCTCATCAAGAGTCTTTCCCTGAGTGATTGTAGGTCATGTCAAGCAGACAGCTAAAACTACCTAGCGCCATCTTTCCAAAGATAACTTCTGTCCTGGAAATATTAGTCAGCCCACTGATTTAGTTTAGAACATTAAACCCTGGCTACTTTTAATACAAATAAAAGATGGCAATAAAATCAGGATAGACTTTCATTCTAAGCCATATACTAGGGAAGAAGACATATATATATATATATATATATATATATATATATCCTTCTTAATGGCCCCCTTACTCATTTACTTTCTCCCAAAAGAGAAATGTCTGTTTCCTAAGACTGAAACATTTATTCTTTTCCATACTTGGAGGTGCAGAAGAGAAGCATTCCAAATATATGGTCTTCCTGCCTGAGGACAGATCTGTGCTAATGTTTCAATCATTCAATATTAAAAAAAGGATCAAATTTTCCTCCAAGGAAAAAAGGCCATGGAAACACATATCTGAATCCCAGCAAGGATAGGAAGGGATTTGTTCCATTGCAAATGCTAAGTGACTTGTTTTGCTAGTGGAGACATTTTTGTGGCTACCTTTTCCAGACAGTGTGACAGAGCAAGGGAGACAGGAAATATATTAGGTATGCTTAGCATGTACTGAAGGACAGTCAGCTAGCCTGCTTCCAAGGCACTCTCCGGCACGCAAGCACTCTGAAAGATGCAATTTCTCCATTTCCAAAACTCAACAATTTTTCTGCTGCACAGCGTCAGTGGAATGAACACTGGTATTTTATGTGTCTCTTCCTGGAGTACCGTGCATTTATTTGGGAGGTGTCTCTAAATCACATCAATTCACAAAAGACCAAGCTCAAATCAGATGTTGCATGTACACGCACACACACGCTAAGGTTCTTTTCTTGCTTTGGCTAGTTAGTGGTAGATTAGAGATTTGTAGTCTGAGTCACAGCCCTCCCAGAGGCAGGGGATGTGACTAATGAATGCACGGGATGCATCCAGCAAACAAGAAGGCTGGACTCCCTTCCCTTCCTCTTCTGCATTGCAGCACAGATTGTCTCCTCCAGGGAGCATGGTCTTCCTTATGGGAGTCCTCTTGCATCTCGTAGTTGTAATTATTTCTCAGCCCTTACCTAAAAGTGTGAGTGTCATCCAAGCAACACTTCAAACATAATATCTTCCCCATTTCGTGTGAAATATTAGCGTTAGGGTTTATCCAGCTCATTGCACACATGTGGAGATTTAGACTCCAAAAGCCTAACGGTGCTCCTTGAACCCAGAGTCCCTGCTTTGGATCTCAGTGTCTTCCCTCTCTTTAGGAGTTAGCAAACTTTTCCGTAAAGTTTTAATTAATATAAGAGATATATAAACCTTTGTGAGCTATATACAAATCTGTCACTCTTTAAAATTAAATTGTATAATCTTTTTAAAAATGCAGCAATTCTTTTGAACTCTTGAGTCTTAGGAAACCAGGAAGAAAGAGCTGGTAGATCACTGGGAGAATGATTGCTTAGTGCACACAAGGTTCTGAGACCTACTCCCTGGCAAGAACGGGGAAAGTGGTAGAGAAAGTAGTAGAGAAGGAAAAGAAAGGAAGGAAGGAAGGAAAAGAAGGGAGGAGAAATAAAGGAAAGAAGAGGGGAAGGAGGGAAGAATGGGAGAGAGAAGAAAGAAGGGAAGGAAGAAGAAAAAAGAAAGGAAGAGAAACAGAAAAAGATAAAGTAGGAAACAGGACGAATTTTCCTTGGCAGGTTTTCATGATGAGGCTGCAAAACACCCTAACAAGCATACTGTCTGTTAAGCTGCTTTAAACGCAGACTTTGAGTGAGACATCCACAAAGGCCATTTTTCATTGCACAAAAGGACAATTCCCACTCCACAACCCAGGGAAAACAGACACCAGAATTCACCTGTAGTCCTCTTGCATGAGGCAGGCCCAGTTCTAGTTTTTTCTTTCACTGAAAGCATAGTCGTCCATGACTGCTGACCTATGTGGGTGTCTGCTCTGAGCTTCCCCACAGAGCCCAAGGTAGGGCTTGTTTCTTTGAGGACTTGACACAGACTAGCATTATGTGGGTAAGGGGGACTTCAACCGAGAAAATATTTCCATTAGATTGGCCTTTGGGCAAGTCTATGGACTGGCACTTTCCTAATTAATGATTGATGTAGATTGCCCCAATGCATTATGGGTGGTGCCATCCCTGGGCAGGAGGTCCTGGGTTGTATAAGAAGGTAGAATGAGCCATCTCTGGAAATATAGCTAGTAAGCAGTGTCTCTCTATGGCTTCTGCTTCTGTTCCTGCCTCCAGGTTCATGCCTTGAGTTCCTGACAGTTTTCCTGACTTTTCTCATTGATGGGTTGTTGTTGTGGGAGGCTGCTTATTTGTTCCTGGCTGCTTGGATCCAAAATAATTACATAAAATTGTAATAATTAAAACACTGTTTGGCCAATAGCTTAAATATATTTCTGGCTAACTCTTATATCTTAAATTAACTCATTTCTATTAATCTGTGTATCACCACACGACTGTGGCTTACCTGCAAGATTCTAGTGCTTCTGGCTCCTGTGGGTGGTTACATGGCATCTCACTGACTCTGCCTACTCTCTCTATATATCTTTTTCAGCCTGGCTATATTCTGTTAAGCCACTGGCCGAAAGCAGCTTCTTTATTAACCAGTGACAATAAAGCATATTCATAGCATACAGAAGGGAATCCCACATCAGGTTGTGATGGGGACCAATGCACAAAATAAACCCTTTCCATGCCACACATTGCTTTTGGTCATGGCATTTTATCACAGCAATAGAGAGCAAACTACCTCAGATCCCTATAATATCCTGCAAATCAAAATATTTCCAACAAATGCCTCCGGTGCAGAAGGCAAGTGGCTGGCTAATTTTAATCTCTGATTGCAACTTTCCCTTGGGTTTTAGGCTCTGGGATTTCCTTAGTTTCTTGAAAACTCAGAAATAGTTTCATGGGATTGGGGAGATTGTTCAGTCAGCAATGTACTGGCTGTGGAAGCATAAGGAACTGAGTTCAATCCCACAACCTATGTATAAAACCAGGAATATTGGCTTGGGCTTGCACCCATTAAATAGTTGGGGAAGAGTAGGCGAGTAGGCAGGTGGATCCCTGGAACTTGATGGGTAGTCAGCTCCAAGTTCTAGTGAGAGACCTGATCTCCAAAAGCGGGTGGATATGTCCTGAAACAGTGACTGAGGTGGCTTCCCACTACATGAATGCACACACACACACACACACACACACACACACACACACACACACACAGAGAGAGAGATATGCATACATGCATGTATACATGCAAACATCCATACCTCCTTTTCCTTGATACTTCAAGATGTTTATAACAAAAGAATTATAGAATATGCTATGCCCTAGAATGTAGATACTCTCTTCCTTTTAAATAAGAAGTGTGTGTGTGTGTATGTGTGTTGTGTCATGTTACACAGGTATCTACTGGGACCAGATTGGGACATTACATCCCTTGGAGCTGGAGCTACCGGTATTTGTAAACCACTCAATGTCTATGTTGGCATCCAAACTCTGCTCTCTAGAGCAGGAAGCACACTTAATTGTCAAGTCATCTCTGAAGTTCCCAGATACATCTTTATTACTGTTGACTGTGGGTCACATTTTCCAAACATTCTACTCTGAATTCCAATGTGTCTGATCAGATAGATTGTGTAGGTCATATATTCTATTACTCTCAGGAAGCCTATCTTTTTAGTATATGTGTTTGTGTGTTTATACATGTAGCATGTGCACAGGTGTGTAGGTGCATATCTGTGTGCATGTATGTGAAGGCCAGAAATTAACCTCTGATGTCATTCTACAAGTGCTAGTCATTTGTGTGTGAAGGTTTCTTTCTTTTGGTTTGCTTTTGTTTTGAGTCAGGGTCCCTCATTGGCTCAACATTTAGGGTAGGCTGAGGGTCAGCCATTTCTACCTCCCTGGGGCTACAAGAGCATGGCCCTGCCCTTAGCTTTTCATGTGGATTCTAAAGACAAGTGAGATCGTCATTCTTGCAAGATAAACACTTTACTGGCAATATTCACATATCCACCGAGTCCACTCTTCTCGCTGGGATTGTACTCTACTCAAATACAACCCAGGAAGGCACCTCGGGATTCCCCAAACAAATTACTAGATAATATTTCAGGCTGTTGTCTGGTGGAGCCAGCACAGCTTCAAGCTGTCGGCATCTGCTGTTCGTCTGTCCTCTGGTTGATGAGGCAAATGCTTCAAACTGGATCAATTGTTCGGGAGGTGACAAAAAGCCTCAGCCTTCCTACCTGGCAGATACTTTTCATCAAAGGAATGAGAAGCTGTCCAAGTGAGGGTCAGACCTGTAATGCAGGAATATGTTGGAGACTTCTTTTTTTTTTATTTTTTTTATTTTTTATTTTTTTTCAGTTTTTTTTTTATTGAGAAAAAGAAAAAAAACAAGTTTCCGCCTCCTCCCAGCCTCCCATTTCCCTCCCCCTCCTCCCACCCTTCTCCCCCTCTTCCTACCCTTCTCCCCCTCCCCGCACTCCTCTCCCCCTCCCTCTCCAGTCCAAAGAGCAGTCAGGGTGCCCTGCCCTGTGGTAAGTCTTAGGTCCTCCCCCCTCCGTCCATATCTTGGAAGGTGAACATCCAAACTGGCTAGGCGCCCACAAAGCCAGCACATTAAG